>NC_092245.1:7949017-8001517 GCF_036320965.1 Panulirus ornatus | reverse complement strand
TCTCTCTTCTTTTTTGAAAACCTCTACAAATCTTCACCTTCGCCTCCACAAGATAATGATCAGACATCCCTCCAGCTGTCCCTCTCAGCACATAAACATCCAGAAGTCGTTCTTTTACATGCCTATCAATTAGCACGTGATCCAATAATATCCTTTGACCATCTCTTCCATTCACATACGTATACTTATGCATATCTCTCTTTTTTAACCAGGTATTCCCAATCACCAGTCTTTTTTCAGCACACAAATCCACAAGCTCTTCACCATTTCCACTTACAACACTGAACACCCCATGTACACCAATTATAACCTTAGCTGCTACATTACTCACCTTCGCATTTATATCATCCGTCAGTAAAATCCGGTCTCGTGTATCAAAGCTGCTGACACGCTCACTCAGTTGCTCCCAAAACACTTGCCTCTCATGATCTTTCTTCTCATACCCAGGTGCATAGGCACCGATAATCACCCATCTCTCTCCTTCCACTTTCAATTTTACCCACATCAATCTAGAATTTACTTTTTTACACTATCACATACTCCCCAAACTCTTGCTTCAGGAGTAGTGCTAATTCTTCCTTTGCTCTTGTCCTCTCATGAACCCCCTGACATTACTCCAAAGACTTTCCGAAACCATTCTTCTCCCTTTACCCTTGAGCTTCGTCTCACTCAAAGCCAGAACATCCAGGTTTCTTTCCTCAAACATACTACCTATCTCTCCTTTCTTCTCATCCTGGTTACATCCACACACATTTAGACACTCCAATATGAGCCTTCGAGGAGGGTAAGAACTCCCCGCGTGACTCCTGATTATGTTTCCCTTTTTAGAAATTGAGATACAAGGAGGGGATGGTTTCCAACCCCCGGCTCCCGCCTCCTCTAGTTGCCTTCTACGATACGCTGGGAATACGTGGGAAGTATTCTTCTCTCCTATCCCCAGGAAATATATAAATTTTTTTTTTTTGTACTATAATACTTCGTCGCTGTCTCCCGCGTTAGCGAGGTAGCGCAAGGAAACAGACGAAAGAACAGACCAACCCACCCACATACACACGTATATACATAAACACCCAAAAACGCGCATATGCGTACCTATACATTTCAACGTATACATACACATACATTATTTCTATTATTTATTTTGCTTTGTCGCTGTCTCCCGCGTTTGCGAGGTAGCGCAAGGAAACAGACGAAAGAAATGGCCCAACCCACCCCCATACACATGTATATACATACGTCCACACACGCAAATAAACATACCTACACAGCTTTCCATGGTTTACCCCAGACGCTTCACATGCCCCGATTCAATCCACTGACAGCACGTCAATCCCGGTATACCACATCGCTCCAATTCACTCTATTCCTTGCCCTCCTTTCACCCTCCTGCATGTTCAGGCCCCGATCACACAAAATCTTTTTCACTCCATCTTTCCACCTCCAATTTGGTCTCCCTCTTCTCCTCGTTCCCTCCACCTCCGACACATATATCCTCTTGGTCAATCTTTCCTCACTCATTCTCTCCATGTGCCCAAACCACTTCAAAACACCCTCTTCTGCTCTCTCAACTACGCTCTTTTTATTTCCACACATCTCTCTTACCCTTACGTTACTTACTCGATCAAACCACCTCACACCACACATTGTCCTCAAACATCTCATTTCCAGCACATCCATCCTCCTGCGCACAACTCTATCCATAGCCCACGCCTCGCAACCATACAACATTGTTGGAACCACTATTCCTTCAAACATACCCATTTTTGCTTTCCGAGATAATGTTCTCGACTTCCACACATTCTTCAAGGCTCCCAGAATTTTCGCCCCCTCCCCCACCCTATGATCCACTTCCGCTTCCATGGTTCCATCCGCTGCCAGATCCACTCCCAGATATCTAAAACACTTCACTTCCTCCAGTTTTTCTCCATTCAAACTCACCTCCCAATTGACTTGACCCTCAACCCTACTGTACCTAATAACCTTGCTCTTATTCACATTTACTCTTAACTTTCTTCTTTCACACACTTTACCAAACTCAGTCACCAGCTTCTGCAGTTTCTCACATGAATCAGCCACCAGCGCTGTATCATCAGCGAACAACAACTGACTCACCTCCCAAGCTCTCTCATCCCCAACAGACTTCATACTTGCCCCTCTTTCCAAAACTCTTGCATTCACCTCCCTAACAACCCCATCCATAAACAAATTAAACAACCATGGAGACATCACACACCCCTGCCGCAAACCTGCATTCACTGAGAACCAATCACTTTCCTCTCTTCCTACGCGTACACATGCCTTACATCCTCGATAAAAACTTTTCACTGCTTCTAACAACTTGCCTCCCACACCATATATTCTTAATACCTTCCACAGAGCATCTCTATCAACTCTATCATATGTCTTCTCCAGATCCATAAATGCTACATACAAATCCATTTGCTTTTCTAAGTATTTCTCACATACATTCTTCAAAGCAAACACCTGATCCACACATCCTCTACCACTTCTGAAACCACACTGCTCTTCCCCAATCTGATGCTCTGTACATGCCTTCACCCTCTCAATCAATACCCTCCCATATACTTTACCAGGAATACTCAACAAACTTATACCTCTTATACAAACTTATACATACACAGATATATATATATATATATATATATATATATATATATATATATATATATATATATATATATATATATATATATATATCTGTTAGTGGTTTTGATGCACGAGACCGGGTTATAGTGATGGGTGATTTGAATGCAAAGGTGAGTAATGTGGCAGTTCAGGGAATAATTGGTATACATGGGGTGTTCAGTGCTGTAAATGGAAATGGTGAAGAGCTTGTAGATTTATGTGCTGAAAAAGGACTGGTTATTGGGAATACCTGGTTTAAAAAGCGAGATATACATAGGTATACGTATGTAAGTAGGAGAGATGGCCAGAGTGCGTTATTGGATTACGTGTTAATTGACAGGCGCGCGAAAGAGAGACTTTTGGATGTTAATGTGCTGAGAGGTGCAACTGGAGGGATGTCTGATCATTATCTTGTGGAGGCTAAGGTGAAGATTTGTATGGGTTTTCAGAAAAGAAGAGTGAATGTTGGGGTGAACAGGGTAGTGAGAGTAAGTGAGCTTGGGAAGGAGACTTGTGTGAGGAAGTACCAGGAGAGACTGAGTACAAAATGAAAAAAGGTGAGAACAATGGAAGTAAGGGGAGTGGGGGAGGAATGGGATGTATTTAGGGAATCAGTGATGGATTGCGCAAAAGATGCTTGTGTCATGAGAAGAGTGGGAGGTGGGTTGATTAGAAAGGGTAGTGAGTGGTGGGATGAAGAAGTAAGATTATTAGTGAAAGAGAAGAGAGAGGCATTTGGTCGATTTTTGCAGGGAAAAAATGCAATTGAGTGGGAGATGTATAAAAGAAAGAGACAGGAGGTCAAGAGAAAGGTGCAAGAGGTGAAAAAGAGGGCAAATGAGAGTTGGGGTGAGAGAGTATCATTAAATTTTAGGGAGAATAAAAAGATGTTCTGGAAGGAGGTAAATAAAGTGCGTAGGACAAGGGAGCAAATGGGAACTTCAGTGAAGGGCGCAAATGGGGAGGTGATAACAAGTAGTGGTGATGTGAGCAGGAGATGGAGTGAGTATTTTGAAGGTCTGTTGAATGTGTTTGATGATAGAGTGGCAGATATAGGGTGTTTTGGTCGAGGTGGTGTGCAAAGTGAGAGGGTTAGGGAAAATGATTTGGTAAACAGAGAAGAGATAGTAAAAGCTTTGCGGAAGATGAAAGCCGGCAAGGCAGCAGGTTTGGATGGTATTGCAGTGGAATTTATTAAAAAAGGGGTGACTGTATTGTTGACTGGTTGGTAAGGTTATTTAATGTATGTATGACTCATGGTGAGGTGCCTGAGGATTGGCGGAATGCGTGCATAGTGCCATTGTACAAAGGCAAAGGGGATAAGAGTGAGTGCTCAAATTACAGATGTATAAGTTTGTTGAGTATTCCTGGTAAATTACATGGGAGGGTATTGATTGAGAGGGTGAAGGCATGTACAGAGCATCAGATTGGGGAAGAGCAGTGTGGTTTCAGAAGTGGTAGAGGATGTGTGGATCAGGTGTTTGCTTTGAAGAATGTATGTGAGAAATACTTAGAAAAGCAAATGGATTTGTATGTAGCATTTATGGATCTGGAGAAGGCATATGATAGAGTTGATAGAGATGCTCTGTGGAAGGTACTCAGAATAGATGGTGTGGGAGGCAAGTTGTTAGAAGCAGTGAAAAGTTTTTATCGAGGATGTAAGGCATGTGTACGTGTAGGAAGAGAGGAAAGTGATTGGTTTTCAGTGAATGTAGGTTTGCGGCAGGGGTGTGTGATGTCTCCATGGTTGTTTAATTTGTTTATGGATGGGGTTGTTAGGGAGGTGAATGCAAGAGTTTCGGAAAGAGGGGCAAGTATGAAGTCTGTTGGGGATGAGAGGCTTGGAAGTGAGTCAGTTGTTGTTCGCCGATGATACAGCTCTAGTGGCTGATTCGAGTGAGAAATGCAGAGGTTGTGACTGAGTTTGGAAACGTGTGTGAAAGGAGAAAGTTGAGAGTAAATGTGAATATGCGCAAGGTTATTAGGTTCACTAGAGTTGAGGGATGTGCCCACTTCCCAACTTTCTTATGCCACAGGCATCTTTTGTGCAAGCCATCACTGCTTCCCAGAGTACATCCCATTCCTCACCTACTCCCCTCGCGTCATTTGTTCTCACCTTTTGCCATTTGTATGTACCATTATTTGTATGCAGCATTTTTTGATCTGGAGATGCTTTATGGAACTTCCTCACACAAGTCTCCTTTCCAAGCTCACTTACTTTCACCACTCTCTTCTCCCCAACATTCTCTCTTCTTTTTTGAAAACCTCTACAAATCTTCACCTTCGCCTCCACAAGATAATGATCAGACATCCCTCCAGCTGTCCCTCTCAGCACATAAACATCCAGAAGTCGTTCTTTTACATGCCTATCAATTAGCACGTGATCCAATAATATCCTTTGACCATCTCTTCCATTCACATACGTATACTTATGCATATCTCTCTTTTTTAACCAGGTATTCCCAATCACCAGTCTTTTTTCAGCACACAAATCCACAAGCTCTTCACCATTTCCACTTACAACACTGAACACCCCATGTACACCAATTATAACCTTAGCTGCTACATTACTCACCTTCGCATTTATATCATCCGTCAGTAAAATCCGGTCTCGTGTATCAAAGCTGCTGACACGCTCACTCAGTTGCTCCCAAAACACTTGCCTCTCATGATCTTTCTTCTCATACCCAGGTGCATAGGCACCGATAATCACCCATCTCTCTCCTTCCACTTTCAATTTTACCCACATCAATCTAGAATTTACTTTTTTACACTATCACATACTCCCCAAACTCTTGCTTCAGGAGTAGTGCTAATTCTTCCTTTGCTCTTGTCCTCTCATGAACCCCCTGACATTACTCCAAAGACTTTCCGAAACCATTCTTCTCCCTTTACCCTTGAGCTTCGTCTCACTCAAAGCCAGAACATCCAGGTTTCTTTCCTCAAACATACTACCTATCTCTCCTTTCTTCTCATCCTGGTTACATCCACACACATTTAGACACTCCAATATGAGCCTTCGAGGAGGGTAAGAACTCCCCGCGTGACTCCTGATTATGTTTCCCTTTTTAGAAATTGAGATACAAGGAGGGGATGGTTTCCAACCCCCGGCTCCCGCCTCCTCTAGTTGCCTTCTACGATACGCTGGGAATACGTGGGAAGTATTCTTCTCTCCTATCCCCAGGAAATATATAAATTTTTTTTTTTTGTACTATAATACTTCGTCGCTGTCTCCCGCGTTAGCGAGGTAGCGCAAGGAAACAGACGAAAGAACAGACCAACCCACCCACATACACACGTATATACATAAACACCCAAAAACGCGCATATGCGTACCTATACATTTCAACGTATACATACACATACATTATTTCTATTATTTATTTTGCTTTGTCGCTGTCTCCCGCGTTTGCGAGGTAGCGCAAGGAAACAGACGAAAGAAATGGCCCAACCCACCCCCATACACATGTATATACATACGTCCACACACGCAAATAAACATACCTACACAGCTTTCCATGGTTTACCCCAGACGCTTCACATGCCCCGATTCAATCCACTGACAGCACGTCAATCCCGGTATACCACATCGCTCCAATTCACTCTATTCCTTGCCCTCCTTTCACCCTCCTGCATGTTCAGGCCCCGATCACACAAAATCTTTTTCACTCCATCTTTCCACCTCCAATTTGGTCTCCCTCTTCTCCTCGTTCCCTCCACCTCCGACACATATATCCTCTTGGTCAATCTTTCCTCACTCATTCTCTCCATGTGCCCAAACCACTTCAAAACACCCTCTTCTGCTCTCTCAACTACGCTCTTTTTATTTCCACACATCTCTCTTACCCTTACGTTACTTACTCGATCAAACCACCTCACACCACACATTGTCCTCAAACATCTCATTTCCAGCACATCCATCCTCCTGCGCACAACTCTATCCATAGCCCACGCCTCGCAACCATACAACATTGTTGGAACCACTATTCCTTCAAACATACCCATTTTTGCTTTCCGAGATAATGTTCTCGACTTCCACACATTCTTCAAGGCTCCCAGAATTTTCGCCCCCTCCCCCACCCTATGATCCACTTCCGCTTCCATGGTTCCATCCGCTGCCAGATCCACTCCCAGATATCTAAAACACTTCACTTCCTCCAGTTTTTCTCCATTCAAACTCACCTCCCAATTGACTTGACCCTCAACCCTACTGTACCTAATAACCTTGCTCTTATTCACATTTACTCTTAACTTTCTTCTTTCACACACTTTACCAAACTCAGTCACCAGCTTCTGCAGTTTCTCACATGAATCAGCCACCAGCGCTGTATCATCAGCGAACAACAACTGACTCACCTCCCAAGCTCTCTCATCCCCAACAGACTTCATACTTGCCCCTCTTTCCAAAACTCTTGCATTCACCTCCCTAACAACCCCATCCATAAACAAATTAAACAACCATGGAGACATCACACACCCCTGCCGCAAACCTGCATTCACTGAGAACCAATCACTTTCCTCTCTTCCTACGCGTACACATGCCTTACATCCTCGATAAAAACTTTTCACTGCTTCTAACAACTTGCCTCCCACACCATATATTCTTAATACCTTCCACAGAGCATCTCTATCAACTCTATCATATGTCTTCTCCAGATCCATAAATGCTACATACAAATCCATTTGCTTTTCTAAGTATTTCTCACATACATTCTTCAAAGCAAACACCTGATCCACACATCCTCTACCACTTCTGAAACCACACTGCTCTTCCCCAATCTGATGCTCTGTACATGCCTTCACCCTCTCAATCAATACCCTCCCATATACTTTACCAGGAATACTCAACAAACTTATACCTCTTATACAAACTTATACATACACAGATATATATATATATATATATATATATATATATATATATATATATATATATATATATATATATATATATATATATCTGTTAGTGGTTTTGATGCACGAGACCGGGTTATAGTGATGGGTGATTTGAATGCAAAGGTGAGTAATGTGGCAGTTCAGGGAATAATTGGTATACATGGGGTGTTCAGTGCTGTAAATGGAAATGGTGAAGAGCTTGTAGATTTATGTGCTGAAAAAGGACTGGTTATTGGGAATACCTGGTTTAAAAAGCGAGATATACATAGGTATACGTATGTAAGTAGGAGAGATGGCCAGAGTGCGTTATTGGATTACGTGTTAATTGACAGGCGCGCGAAAGAGAGACTTTTGGATGTTAATGTGCTGAGAGGTGCAACTGGAGGGATGTCTGATCATTATCTTGTGGAGGCTAAGGTGAAGATTTGTATGGGTTTTCAGAAAAGAAGAGTGAATGTTGGGGTGAACAGGGTAGTGAGAGTAAGTGAGCTTGGGAAGGAGACTTGTGTGAGGAAGTACCAGGAGAGACTGAGTACAAAATGAAAAAAGGTGAGAACAATGGAAGTAAGGGGAGTGGGGGAGGAATGGGATGTATTTAGGGAATCAGTGATGGATTGCGCAAAAGATGCTTGTGTCATGAGAAGAGTGGGAGGTGGGTTGATTAGAAAGGGTAGTGAGTGGTGGGATGAAGAAGTAAGATTATTAGTGAAAGAGAAGAGAGAGGCATTTGGTCGATTTTTGCAGGGAAAAAATGCAATTGAGTGGGAGATGTATAAAAGAAAGAGACAGGAGGTCAAGAGAAAGGTGCAAGAGGTGAAAAAGAGGGCAAATGAGAGTTGGGGTGAGAGAGTATCATTAAATTTTAGGGAGAATAAAAAGATGTTCTGGAAGGAGGTAAATAAAGTGCGTAGGACAAGGGAGCAAATGGGAACTTCAGTGAAGGGCGCAAATGGGGAGGTGATAACAAGTAGTGGTGATGTGAGCAGGAGATGGAGTGAGTATTTTGAAGGTCTGTTGAATGTGTTTGATGATAGAGTGGCAGATATAGGGTGTTTTGGTCGAGGTGGTGTGCAAAGTGAGAGGGTTAGGGAAAATGATTTGGTAAACAGAGAAGAGATAGTAAAAGCTTTGCGGAAGATGAAAGCCGGCAAGGCAGCAGGTTTGGATGGTATTGCAGTGGAATTTATTAAAAAAGGGGTGACTGTATTGTTGACTGGTTGGTAAGGTTATTTAATGTATGTATGACTCATGGTGAGGTGCCTGAGGATTGGCGGAATGCGTGCATAGTGCCATTGTACAAAGGCAAAGGGGATAAGAGTGAGTGCTCAAATTACAGATGTATAAGTTTGTTGAGTATTCCTGGTAAATTACATGGGAGGGTATTGATTGAGAGGGTGAAGGCATGTACAGAGCATCAGATTGGGGAAGAGCAGTGTGGTTTCAGAAGTGGTAGAGGATGTGTGGATCAGGTGTTTGCTTTGAAGAATGTATGTGAGAAATACTTAGAAAAGCAAATGGATTTGTATGTAGCATTTATGGATCTGGAGAAGGCATATGATAGAGTTGATAGAGATGCTCTGTGGAAGGTACTCAGAATAGATGGTGTGGGAGGCAAGTTGTTAGAAGCAGTGAAAAGTTTTTATCGAGGATGTAAGGCATGTGTACGTGTAGGAAGAGAGGAAAGTGATTGGTTTTCAGTGAATGTAGGTTTGCGGCAGGGGTGTGTGATGTCTCCATGGTTGTTTAATTTGTTTATGGATGGGGTTGTTAGGGAGGTGAATGCAAGAGTTTCGGAAAGAGGGGCAAGTATGAAGTCTGTTGGGGATGAGAGAGCTTGGGAAGTGAGTCAGTTGTTGTTCGCTGATGATACAGCGCTGGTGGCTGATTCATGTGAGAAACTGCGGAAGCTTGTGACTGAGTTTGGTAAAGTGTGTGAAAGAAGAAAGTTAAGAGTAAATGTGAATAAGAGCAAGGTAATTAGGTACAGTAGGGTTGAGGGTCAAGTCAATTGGGAGGTAAGTTTGAATGGAGAAAAACTGGAGGAAGTGAAGTGTTTTAGATATCTGGGAGTGGATCTGGCAGCGGATGGAACCATGGAAGCGGAAGTGGATCATAGGGTGGGGGAGAGGGCGAAAATTCTGGGAGCCTTGAAGAATGTGTGGAAGTCGAGAATATTATCTCGGAAAGCAAAAATGGGTATGTTTGAAGGAATAGTGGTTCCAACAATGTTGTATGGTTGCGAGGCGTGGGCTATGGATAGAGTTGTGGGCAGGAGGATGGATGTGCTGGAAATGAGATGTTTGAGGACAATGTGTGGTGTGAGGTGGTTTGATCGAGTAAGTAACGCAAGGGTAAGAGAGATGTGTGGAAATAAAAAGAGCGTGGTTGAGAGAGCAGAAGAGGGTGTTTTGAAATGGTTTGGGCACATGGAGAGAATGAGTGAGGAAAGATTGACCAAGAGGATATATGTGTCGGAGGTGGAGGGAACGAGGAGAAGTGGGAGACCAAATTGGAGGTGGAAAGATGGAGTGAAAAAGATTTTGTGTGATCGGGACCTGAACATGCAGGAGGGTGAAAGGAGGGCAAGGAATAGAGTGAATTGGATCGATGTGGTATACCGGGGATGACGTGCTGTCAGTGGATTGAATCAGGGCATGTGAAGCGTCTGGGGTAAACCATGGAAAACTGTGTAGGTATGTATATTTGCGTGTGTGGACGTATGTATATGCATGTTGTATGGGGGTGGGTTGGGCCATTTCTTTCGTCTGTTTCCTTGCGCTACCTCGCAAACGCGGGAGACAGCGACAAAGAAAAAAAAAAAGAAAAAAAAAAAAAATATATATATATATATATATATATATATATATATATATATATATATGTATATATATATATATATATATATATATATATATATATATATATATTTTTTTTTTTTTTTTCATACTATTCGCTATTTCCCGCGATAGCGAGGTAGCGTTAAGAACAGAGGACTGGGCCTTTGAGGGAATATCCTCACCTGGCCCTCTTCTCTGTTCCTTCTTTTGGAAAATTAAAAAAAAACAAAAAAAAAACGAGAGGGGAGGATTTCCAGCCCCCCGCTCCCTTCCCTTTTAGTCGCCTTCTACGACACGCAGGGAATACGTGGGAAGTATTCTTTCTCCCCTATCCCCAGGGAATATATATATATATATATATATATATATATATATATATATATATATATATATATATATATCTTTCTTTTCTTTCGTACCATTCGCCACCTCCCGCACCAGCGAGGCAGCGCCAAGAACAGAGGACCGGACCCCTGAGGGAACATCCTCACCCGGCCCCCTTCTCTGTCCCTTCCCTTGGAAAACCAAAAAAAAACCGTAGAGCGCCGCGGTTCTTGCGGCGTCCCGAGTTCCACTGTCGGTCCTTGAAAACGCGAGGGTAGGTAACTGAGGTGTAAGCAGCCATCAGACTTTTCCTCCCAATAAAGTCGGTTGCGCCTAGTTTCGGGCCAGCTCGTACCCATATCCGCATCTGGTCTCCAAGGTAAGAAGCCTCTGGACGATAGATTAATGTAGGTAAGGGAAGTCGGCAAGTTAGATCCGTAACTTCGGGAAAAGGATTGGCTCTGAGGATTGAGCCAGTCGGGCCTGTGCAGGAAGCGGGCCTGGGTTCAGGCGCAGGACTGGACGAGGTGAAGGAGGTTGTAGTGGTGGTGTTGGACTTACTTTTGGTGTTGTTGATTTTGTGTGCAAGCCTTCTGCATCATCAGAGCAAGGTTCTTCTTCCTCCTCACCCGCCACCCATTGTTGGCTGGCACATCTCCGTGTTGCCCCTGTACTGTGTTTCTGCTACTTCTTTTTCTGTGCTGCTGCTGATGCTGTTGTCGTATGACTAGGCATACACGCGTGCAGGCAGGGCTGTAGTAGTCAAGTGGTGCAGGCAAGCAAGGCAGTAGTAATGTGTCTGTCTTTGGTGTGGTTGCCTAAGGTGAAGGAAGGGTGTGGAATTTTGTGATGCACGGCTTCTCACTGATGATACCGATAGTAGTAGTAATAGTAATATATATATATATATATATATATAATATATATATATATATTTTTTTTTCATACTATTCGCTATTTCCCGCGATAGCGAGGTAGCGTTAAGAACAGAGGACTGGGCCTTTGAGGGAATATCCTCACCTGGCCCTCTTCTCTGTTCCTTCTTTTGGAAAATTAAAAAAAAAAAAAAAAAAAAAAAAACGAGAGGGGAGGATTTCCAGCCCCCCGCTCCCTTCCCTTTTAGTCGCCTTCTACGACACGCAGGGAATACGTGGGAAGTATTCTTTCTCCCCTATCCCCAGGGAATATATATATATATATATATATATATATATATATATATATATATATATATATATATATATATATATATATATATATATATATATATATGATGATCACGCTTGTACGTGATGATAGTATGAAGGTGAAATCGCACTTCAGTAGGAATTCATACAATTTTATTTCATTCAGTTTTTCTATACATGTTTCGTGGAGACAATCCATCTCATCAGGTGCCAGTACTTAAAGTCATCTAGATTCCAACATCACACTTGATTCCCGCCGTCCAACACCACTCGGTATAGGCCAAGCACTGTCTGCTTTGTTTGGTCGTAACCGTTGTAAGGGAGAGTGGTTAAGGAGGGTCAGGTGGCGGAGGTTGACCTGGGCAACTGGGTGTGTCACGAACAACTTTTTTTTATGTTTTCGTATTATGTTGATTCTCTCATAATGATTTGGTTAATGTTAGAATGGGCTTTAAAATTGCCTGAAGACAAGTTAAAGTTCTTAGTATTAGCAATTAAGACAGATTCGGTGACGTTGCGTGTTTCATAATCAGCAGAGGGGTATAAAACAACGGGATTTTCACAATATAAAGAGTGATCATTATCATAACAATATTTATTGTGGTCATCCCTCCGTACTGAGTAATGATGATAACTATTATAATGAAGATAATGATAATAACTAATAACAACTAATAATAATTATAATTATAATAATGATAATGATAATAATAATAATAATTATAATGATAATAATCATAATGATAATGATAATAACAATAATGATAATAATAATAATAATAATAATGATAATAATAATAATAATAATAATAATAATAATAATAATAATGATAATAATGATAATAATAAAATGATAATAATAATAATGATAATAATATCAATAATAATGATAATGATAATAATAATAAAAATGATAATAGTAATAATAATGATAATAATAATAATAATAATAATAATGATAATAATAATGATACAGAGAATCAGACTGGGGAAGAGCAGTGTGGTTTCAGAAGTGGTAGAGGATGTGTGGATCAGGTGTTTGCTTTGAAGAATATATGTAAGAAATACTTAGAAAAGCAAATGGATTTGCATGTAGCATTAATGGATCTGGAGAAGGCATATGATAAAGAGTTGATAGAGATGGTTTGCGGAAGGTTTTAAGAGTATATGGTGTGGGAGGAAAGTTGCTAGAAGCAGTGAAAGTTTTTACCAAGGATGTAAGGCATGTGCATGAGTAGGAGGAGAGGAGAGTGATTGGTTCCCAGTGAATGTCGGTCTGCGGCAGGGGTGTGTGATGTCCCCATGGTTGTTTGATTTGTTTATGAATGGGGTCGTTAGGAAGATAAATGCAAGAGTTTTGGAGAGAAGGGCGAGTATGCAGCCTACTGTGAGAGCTTGGGAAGTGAGTCAGTTGTTGTTCGTCAATGATACAGCTCTAGTGGCTGATTCGAGTGGAAAACTGCAGAAGTTGGTGACTGACTTTGGAAAAGTGTGTGAAAGGAGAAAGTTGAAAGTAGATGTGAAAAACAGCAAGGTTGTTAGGTTCAGCAGGGTTGAGGGACAAGTTGATTGGGATGTAAGTTTGAATGAAGAAAAACTGGAGGAAGTGAAGCGTTTTAGATATCTGGGAGTGGATCTAGCAGTGGATGGAACCATGGAAGCGGGAGTACGTCACAAGGTGGGGAAGGGGGCGAAGTTTCTGGGAGCAATGAAGAATATGTGGAAGAAGAGAACGTTATCTCGGAGAGTTGAAATTGGAGGGAAGGATGGAGTGAAAACAATTTTGAGCGATCGGGGTCTGAACATGCAGGACGATAAGAGACGTGCAAGGAATAGAGTGAATTGGAACGATGTGGTATACCGGGGTCGACGTGCTGTCAATGGAGTGAATCAGGGCATGTGAAGCGTTTAGGGTAAACCATGGAAATGTCTGTTGGGCCTGGATGTGGAAAGGGAGCTGTGGTTTTGGTGCATTACACATGACAGCTAGAGACTGAGTGTGAACGAATGTGGCCTTTTTTGTCTGTGTTCCTTGCGCTACCTCGCTGAAGCGGGAGGCAGCGATGCTATTTCCTCTGTGGAGGGGTAGCGATAGGAATGGCTGAGGGGAAGAGAGCATGAATATGTATATGTGTATATATGTATATGTCTGTGTATGTGTGTATAGGCGTTTATTTGTATATATGTGTGTATATGAGTGGACAGGGCATTCTTCGCCTGTTTCCTGGCGCTACCTCGCTGACGCGGAAAACAACGATTAAGTATAATAAAATGATATATATATATATATATATATAGAGAGAGAGAGAGAGAGAGAGAGAGAGAGAGAGAGAGAGAGAGAGAGAGAGAGAGAGAGAGAGAGAGAGAGAGAGAGAGAGGCAGGTCATGACAGTTCACAGGTTACATATTCCCCTGTACCAGGGGTGAGGACAGGTCACGACAGGTCAGGGTCACACGCCACAATTTCCCCGGAAGACATATTTCAATTTCTTAATTGAAAATATTTCCGTAATAGTTCGTCCTTCTTAATGGCGGATCATAATTATTAAAACAAAAAAAAGTCTTAAATCTTAAACGTTTTAGCCAAAGGAAAATAGTTGGCATGTTCTTCTGGGTTCATCACATAATTGTCTGGTTCATATAATGATCATGTGGCAGCCCACTGACCTGACTCATCAAACAACACGTAATCAGTGGGGAAGAATATATATATATATATATATATATATATATATATATATATATATATATATATATATATATATATATATATATATATATATATATGTATGTATATATATATATATATATCCCTGGGGATAGGGGAGAAAGAATACTTCCCACGCATTCCTCACGTGTCGTAGAAGGCGACTAAAGGGGACGGGAGCGAGGGGCTAGAAACCCTCCCCTCCTTGTATTTTAACTTCCTAAAAGGGGAAACAGAAGAAGGAGTCACGCGGGGAGTGCTCATCCTACTCGAAGGCTCAGATTGGTGTGTCTAAATGTGTGTGGATGAGAAAAAAGGAGAGATAGGTAGTATGTTTGTGGAAAGGAACCTGGAAGTTTTGGCTCTGAGTGAAACGAAGCTAAAGGGTAAAGGGGAAGAGTGGTTTGGGAATGTCTTGGGAGTAAAGTCAGGTGTTAGTGAGAGGACAATATCAAGGGAAGGAGTAGCTCTACTCCTGAAACAGGAGTGGTGGGAGTATGTGATAGAGTGTAAGAAAGTAAATTCTAGATTGATATAGGTAAAACTGAAAGTTGATGGAGAGAGATGGGTGATTATTGGTGCATATGCACCTAGGCATGAGAAGAAAGATCATGAGAGGCAAGTGTTTTGGGAGCAGCTGAATGAGTGTGTTAGCAGTTTTGATGCACGAGACCGGGTTATAGTGATGGGTGATTTGAATGCAAAGGAGAGTAATGTGGCAGTTGAGGGAATAATTGGTATACATGGGGTGCTCAGAGTTGTAAATGGAAATGGTGAAGAGCTTGTAGATTTATGTGCTGAAAAAGGACTGGTGATTGGGAATACCTAGTTTAAAAAGCGAGATATACATAAGTATACGTATGTAAGTAGCATAGATGGCCAGAGAGCGTTATTGGATTACGTGTTAATTGATAGGCACGCGAAAGAGAGACTTTTGGATGTTAATGTGCTGAGAGGTGCAACTGGAGGGATGTCTGATCATTATCTTCTGGAGGCGAAGGTGAAGATTTGTAGAGGTTTTCAGAAAAGAAGAGAGAATGTTGGGGTGAAGAGAGTGGTGAGAGTAAGTGAGCTTGGGAAGGAGACTTGTGTAAGGAAGTACCAGGACAGACTGAGTACAGAATGGAAGTAGGTGAGAACAAAGGAGGTAAGGGGAGTGGGGGAGGAGTGGAATGCATTTAGGGAAGCAGTGATGGCTTGTGCAAAAGATGCTTGTGGCATGAGAAACGTGGGAGGTGGGCAGAGTAGAAAGGGTAGTGAGTGGTGGGATGAAGAAGTGAGATTATTAGTGAAAGAGAAGAGAGAGGCATTTGGACGATTTTAGAAGGGAAATAATGCAAATGAGTGGGAGATGCATGAAAGAAAGAGGCAGGAGGTCAAGAGAAAGGTGCAAGAGGTGAAAAAGAGGGCAAATGAGAGTTGGGGTGAGTGTCATTAGATTTTAGGGAGAATAAAAAGATGTTTTAGAAGGAGGTAAATAAAGTGCGTAAGACAAGGGAACAAATGGGAACTTCAGTGAAGGGGGCTAATGGGGATGTGATAACAAGTAGTGGTGATGTGAGGAGATGGATGAGTATTTTGAAGGTTTGTTGAATGTGTTTGATGGTAGAGTGGCAGATATAGGGTGTTTTGGTCGAGGTGGTGTACAGAGCATCAGATTGGGGAAGAGCAGTGTGGTTTCAGAAGTGGTAGAGGATGTGTGGATCAGGTGTTTGCTTTGAAGAATGTATGTGAGAAATATTTAGAAAAGCAAATGGATTTGTATGTAGCATTTATGGATCTGGAGAAGGCATATGATAGAGTTGATAGAGATGCTCTGTGGAAGGTATTAAGAATATATGGTGTGGAAGGAAAGTTGTTAGAAGCAGTGAAAAGTTTTTATCGAGGATGTAAGGCATGTGTACGTGTAGGAAGAGAGGAAAGTGATTGGTTCTCAGTGAATGTAGGTTTGCGGCAGGGGTGTGTGATGTCTCCATGGTTGTTTAATTTGTTTATGGATGGGGTTGTTAGGGAGGTAAATGCAAGAGTTTTGGAAAGAGGGGCAAGTATGAAGTCTGTTGGGGATGAGAGAGCTTGGGAAGTGAGTCAGTTGTTGTTCGCTGATGATACAGCGCTGGTGGCTGATTCATGTGAGAAACTGCAGAAGCTGGTGACTGAGTTTGGTAAAGTGTGTGGAAGAAGAAAGTTAAGAGTAAATGTGAATAAGAGCAAGGTTATTAGGTACAGTAGGGTTGAGGGTCAAGTCAATTGGGAGGTGAGTTTGAATGGAGAAAAACTGGAGGAAGTGAAGTGTTTTAGATATCTGGGAGTGGATCTGGCAGCGGATGGAACCATGGAAGCGGAAGTAGATCATAGGGTGGGGGAGGGGGCGAAAATTCTGGGGGCCTTGAAGAATGTGTGGAAGTCGAGAACATTATCTCGGAAAGCAAAAATGGGTATGTTTGAAGGAATAGTGGTTCCAACAATGTTGTATGGTTGCGAGGCGTGGGCTATGGATAGAGTTGTGCGCAGGAGGATGGATGTGCTGGAAATGAGATGTTTGAGGACAATGTGTAGTGTGAGGTGGTTTGATCGAGTAAGTAACGTAAGGGTAAGAGAGATGTGTGGAAATAAAAAGAGCGTGGTTGAGAGAGCAGAAGAGGGTGTTTTGAAGTGGTTTGGGCACATGGAGAGAATGAGTGAGGAAAGATTGACCAAGAGGATATATGTGTCGGAGGTGGAGGGAACGAGGAGAAGAGGGAGACCAAATTGGAGGTGGAAAGATGGAGTGAAAAAGATTTTGTGTGATCGGGGCCTGAACATGCAGGAGGGTGAAAGGAGGGCAAGGAATAGAGTGAATTGGAGCGATGTGGTATACCGGGGTTGACGTGCTGTCAGTGGATTGAATCAAGGCATGTGAAGCGTCTGGGGTAAACCATGGAAAGCTGTGTAGGTGTGTATATTTGCGTGTGTGGACGTATGTATATACATGTGTATGGGGGGGGGGGGGGCCATTTCTTTCGTCTGTTTCCTTGCGCTACCTCGCAAACGCGGGAGACAGCGACAAAGTATAAAAAAAAAAAATAAAAAAAAAAAAAAATATATATATATATATATATATATATATATATATATATATATATATATATATATATATATATATATATATATATATATATATATATATATATATATATATATTCATTTATCTATCTATCTAATTATCTTAATATACTTTGACGCTGTCCCACCCACATACACATGTATATACATACACGTCCACACACGCACATATACATACCTATACATTTCAACGTATACATACATATACATACACAGACATATACATATATACACATTCATTAATTATTCATTCCCGTCGCCACCCCGCCACACATGAAATAGCACCCCCCCCCCCCCGCATGCGCGCGAGGTAGCGCTAAGAAAAGACAAAAGGCCACATTCGTTCACACTCAGTCTCTAGCTGTCATGTGTAATGCACCGAAACCACAGCTCCCTATCCACATCCAGGCCCCACAAAACTTTTCATGGTTTACCCCAGACGTTTTACATGCCCTGGTTCAGTCCACTGACAGCACATCGACCCCGGTATACCACATCATTTAATTCACTCTATTTCTTGCACGCCCATCACCCTCCTGTATGTTCAGGACCCGATCACTCAAAATCTTTTTCAGTCCATCCCTCCACCCCTGACACATATATCCTCTTTGTCAATCTTTCCTCACTCATTCTCTACATGTGACCAAACCATTTCAATACACCCTCTTCTGCTCTCTCAACCACACTCATTATATTACCATACATCTCTCTTACTCTTTCATTACTTACTCGATCAAACCACCTCACACCACATATTGTCTTCAAACATCTCATTTCCAACACATCCACCCTCCTCCGCACAACCCTATCTATAGCCCACGCCTCGCAACCATATAACACTGTTGGAACCACTATTCCTTCAGACACACCCATTTTTGCTTTCCAAGATAACATTCTCGACTTCCACACATTCTTCAGCGCTCCCAGAACTTTCGCCCCCTCCCCATCCATATGATTCACTTCTGCTTCCATGGTTCCACCCGCTGCCAAATCCACTCCCAGATATCTAAAACACTTTACTTCCTCCAGTTTTTCTCCATTCAAACTTACCTCCTAATTGACTTGCCCCTCAACCCTACTGCACCTAATGACCTTGCTCTTATTCACATTTACTCTCTGCTTTCTTCTTTCACACGTAACCTAACTCAGTCACCCGCTTCTGCAGTCTCTCACCAGAATCAGCCACCAGCGCTGTATCATCAGCGAACAACTGACTCACTTCCCAAGCTCTCTCATCCACAACAGACTGCATACTTGCTCCTCTTTCCAAAACTCTTGCATTCACCCCCCTAACAACCCCATCCATAAACAAATCAAACAACCATGGAGACATCACGCGCCCATGCCGCAAACCGACATTCACTGGGAACCAATCACTTTCCTCTCTTCCTATTCGTACACATGCATTACATCCTCGATAAAAACCTTTCACTGCTTCTAGCAACTTGCCCCACACCATATACTCTTAATACCTTCCACAGGGCATCTCTATCAACTCTATCATATGCCTTCTCCAAATCCATAAATGCTACATGCAAATCCATTTGTTCGTATAATTATTTCTCACATACATTCTTCAAATCAAACAACTGATCCACAGTTCCTCTATCACTTCTGAAACCACATTGCTCTTCCTCAATCTGATGCTGTGTACATGCTTTCACCCTCTCAATCAATACCTTCCCATATAATTTCCCAGGAATACTCAACAAACTTATACCTCTGCCATTTCAACACTCACCTTTATCCCCTTTGCCTTTGTACAATGGCGGTATGCATACATTCCGCCAATCCTCAGGCACTTCACCATGAGCCATACACACATTGAATATCCTCAACAACCAGTCGAAAACACAGTCACCCCTTTTTGGGATAAATTCCACTGCAATACCATCCAAACCCGCTACCTTACGGGCTTTCATCTTCCACAAAGCTTTCACTACCTCTTCTAAGTTCACCAAGTCAGTCTCCCTGACCCTCTCACTTCGCACACCACCTCGACCAAAGCACCCTATATCTGCCATTCTATCATCTAACACATTCAGCAAACCTTCAAAATACTCACTCCATATCCTTCTCACATCACCATTACTTGTTATTACCTCCCCATTTGCCCCATTCACCGATGTTCCCATTTGTTCTCTTGTCTTACGCACTTTATTTACCTCCTTCAAAAACATCTTTTTATTCTTCCTAAAATTTAATGATGCTCTCTCACCCCAACTCTATTTGCCCTCTTTTTCACCTCTTGCACCTTTCTCTTGACCTCCTGCCTCTTTCTTTTATCTATCTCCCAGTCATTTGTACTATTTCCCTGCAAAAATCGTTCAAATGCCTCTCTCTTCTCTTTCACAAATGATCTTACTTCTTCATCCCACTACTCGCTACTCTTTCTAATCTACCCACCTCCCACGCTTCCCATGCCAAAGCATCTTTTGTGCAAGCCATCACTGCTTCCCTAAATACATCCCATTCCTCCCTCACTCCCTTTACGTCCTTTGCTCTCACCTTTTTTAATTCTGCGCTCAGTCTGTCCTGGTACTACCTCACACAAGTGTCCTTCCCAAGCTCACTTGCTGTCACCATTCTCTTCACCCCAAAATTCTCTCTTCTTTTCTGAAAACCTCTACAAATCTTCACCTTCGCCTCCAGAAGATAATGATCAGACATCCCTCCAGTTGCACCTCTCAGCACATCAACATCCAAATATACATTCCTCCCCTTCTTGTATTTTAATTTCTAAAAGAGGAAACAGGAGGAGGAGTGAAGCGGGGAATGCTCATCCTCTTCCAAGGCTCAGATTGGGGTGTCTAAATGTGTGTGGATGTAATCAAGATGAGAAAAAAGAAGAGATAGGTAGATGTTTGAGAAAAGAAACCTGGATGATCTGGCTCTGAGTGAAACGAAGATCAAAGGTAAAGGGGAAGAGTGGCTTGGAAAAGTCTTAGGAGTAAAGTCAGGGGTTGGTGAGACGACAAGAGCTAAGGAAGGAGTAGCACTACTTCTGGAGCAGGAGTGGTGGGAGTATGTGATAGAGTGTAAGAAAGTAAATTCTAGATAGATGTGAATAAAACTGAAAGTGGATGGAGAGAGATGGGTGATTATTGGTGCATATGCACCTGGGCATGAGAAGAAAGATCATGAGAGGCAAGTGTTTTGGGAGCAGGTTATCCTCCCCAGTGATAGCAGTTTATCCTCCCCGGTGATGGCAGGTTATCCTACTCCACTCTTAGCAGGTCATCCTGTAGCCACAAGCCACCATTCCCGACCCCAGACCCCCCCGCCACCCCAGCCCACGACTCCAGCCTCAAGTCAGCGACCCCCACCTCCCACCAGCCCCTCCCACTGCACAATTAATATATCATGCTAATAACCTTGGCCATACCATCCACAACCCTGTAATTACCCGAATACATAATTACTCATTAACTTCGAGTAAAGAGTAGTGAAGAAGTGCGCTTCTTGATGTGTGTGTGTGTGTGTGTGTGTGTGTGTGTGTGTGTGTGTGTGTGTGTGTGTGTGTGTGTGTGTGTACTGATAACACACCTTAGCTTACATGTGCACACGAGGACAGTCACATGTATGGTAGGTAGTCATGTGTACTGATGACACACACTAGCTGTATGTGCTTCCCAGTCAGCTCTGACCTTCCTAACTGCTTCAGGCTTGTGTGTTCCTGTTGTCGACCGTATAGATAACCAGCTGACCACCTCCGTAGATAACCAGCTGACCACCTCCGTAGATAACCAGCTGACCACCTCCGTAGATAACCAGCTGACCACCTCCGTATATAACCAGCTGACCACCTCCGTAGATAACCAGCTGACCAACTCCGTAGATAACCAGCTGACCACCTCCGTAGATAACCAGCTGAACACCTCCGTAGATAACCAGCTGACCACCTCCGTAGATAACCAGCTGACCACCTCCGTAGATAACCAGCTGACCACCTCCGTAGATAACCTGACCACCTCCGTAGATAACCAGCTGACCAGCTGGTCCTGTGTCATGTTGTGTTCAGTTGTAATAGCCAAGAAGACCTGACTTAATGTTCAGTCACACAGGCCAGCTGGTTATGCTAAGCTGACTGAAATGTTATAAAGGACGCAGAGATGACGGTGAACTAGACTGTTCTATCATGAAGCACTACAGTACCTACTGCACCGGTGAACAGTGACTGCAGTACGTACTGCACCAGTGAACAGTGACTGCAGTACGTACTGTACCAGTGAACAGTGACTGCAGTACGTACTGCACCAGTGAACAGTGACTGCAGTACGTACTGTACCAGTGAACAGTGACTGCAGTACGTACTGCACCAGTGAACAGTGACTGCAGTACGTACTGCACCAGTGAACAGTGACTGCAGTACCTACTGCACCAGTGAACAGTGACTGCAGTACGTACTGCAACAGTGAACAGTGACTGCAGTACGTACTGTACCAGTGAACAGTGACTGCAGTACGTACTGTACCAGTGAACAGTGTCTGCAGTACGTACTGTACCAGTGAACAGTGACTGCAGTACGCACTGTACCAGTGAACAGTGTCTGCAGTACGTACTGTACCAGTGAACAGTGTCTGCAGTACGTACTGTACCAGTGAACCGTGACTGCAGTACGTACTGCACCAGTGAACAGTGACTGCAGTACGTACTGTACCATCGAACAGTGACTGCAGTACGTACTGCACCAGTGAACAGTGACTGCAGTACGTACTGTACCAGTGAACAGTGACTGCAGTACGTACTGTACCAGTGAACCGTGACTGCAGTACGTACTGCACCGGTGAACAGTGACTGCAGTACGTACTGCACCAGTGAACAGTGACTGCAGTACGTACTGTACCAGTGAACAGTGACTGCAGTACGTACTGCACCAGTGAACAGTGACTGCAGTATGTACTGTACCAGTGAACCGTGACTGCAGTATGTACTGCACCAGTGAACAGTGACTGCAGTACGTACTGTACCAGTGAACCGTGACTGCAGTACGTACTGCACCAGTGAACAGTGACTGCAGTACGTACTGTACCAGTGAACAGTGTCTGCAGTACGTACTGTACCAGTGAACAGTGACTGCAGTACGCACTGTACCAGTGAACAGTGTCTGCAGTACGTACTGTACCAGTGAACAGTGACTGCAGTACGTACTGCACCAGTGAACAGTGACTGCAGTACGTACTGCACCAGTGAACAGTGACTGCAGTACGTACTGTACCAGTGAACAGTGACTGCAATACGTACTGTACCAGTGAACAGTGACTGCAGTACGCACTGTACCAGTGAACAGTGACTGCAGTACGTACTGTACCAGTGAACAGTGACTGCAGTACGTACTGTACCAGTAAACAGTGACTGCAGTACGTACTGTACCAGTGAACAGTGACTGCAGTACGTACTGTACCAGTGAACAGTGACTGCAGTACGTACTGTACCAGTAAACAGTGACTGCAGTACGTACTGCACCAGTGAACCGTGACTGCAGTACGTACTGTACCAGTAAACAGTGACTGCAGTACGTACTGCACCAGTGAACCGTGACTGCAGTATGTACTGCACCAGTGAACAGTGACTGCAGTACGTACTGTACTGGTGAACACTCGTCTGGTGAGGATGATGTACTACTGGATGTTATGATGAACACGAGACATGACCTGGACACTGAGGATGGCAGTCATGATGTGAGTGAGGCAGAGATGCGTGTGTCTGGTGTGGAGGACCTGGTGTTACAGACATAGTAAAACTCTACGTAAATCATGAGATGAATCTTATACTGTGACTCTCCTGCTGTTCTTCAAACTTCTCAAGGATTTTCCAGTCTTCTGATGGCTATGATTTCCATGTCCAGCACAATAACCTACCTGGTAACACCGTAACGTTAACACTCTCTTGTAAAACCTACGTCACACGAATGGTTAGGTCGGCCTCCTGGAAAATAAGTTATGTTCAGACGTCTAAGATGATTGTCTTCCCAGGAGTGAGGTTCCTCCACCCACCACTGACACGACCGGGTCGCCTCCTGCACCACGGCCAGCTGAGTGACTCTGACGTCCAGTAGTAATCCACTTCACGTGGCTGGTCATCTGGCTGTCATCTGTACATACCGACTTCGTTTCTGGTGTCAACAAGTGACTACTGGCAGAGCTGCACCACTGGCTACGTCCTCAGCCTCTGGCGGTAACTTCCTCACCAACTTCTCAACAACTCACTGGCCAGACATCATCTTGCTCTTATTCATTTCTTGTCTTCTTCCTTATCATCTCAGGCCTGACCTTCATGACGGCAACTGGCCCTCACTCAAGCGTCAGTAATGATACTATAACATATCCACAACATTGAGTAACTTAAACATTGCTTTAATATGATGACCTTAGGTTGGTCTCTGTCCACAACAACATTGCTTCCTGTGTCGTGACCAGACCCTCAGGTCTGCACACTCCCGAGGGTGACTTGACCTTCAGGTAGGTACATTGCCGAGTGTCAACTGACACTCAGGATTGCACAAGACCCAGTGTGACCTAACCTTTAGAAATAGACACTTCCAGTGTAGCCAAACTCTTTGGAAAGTTAGCCCCAAGTGTGACACAAGCTTCAAGTCTTCACCTCAAGTGTGACACAAGCTTCAAGTCTTCACCTCAAGTGTGACACAAGCTTCAAGTCTTCACCCCAAGTGTGACCTGATCCTCTTTTCAGTACACCGATGAATTTGACCTGACCCTCAAGACTACACAACCCTGAGCTTTGCCTAATTCCCAGGTTCGCAAAGCTCCGAGCTTGATGTGACCCTCAAAACTGCAGATCATCAAATGTGACCTCAGGTTTGAGCCCCGTCCCCCCCCCCCCCCCGAGTGTGACCTGGACCTCAGTTGTTCACACCTGCAAGTCTGACCAAACCATCACCAAGTCACGTCTCATTACAACTCGGCCTTTAAGTCGAGACACTGGCTAGTATGATACACCCTGTACACTGCACACTGCTAACTGTGACTTGATCCTCACCTGTGTACCCTACCGAGTGTGACCTGACTGCACCTTACCGAGTGTGACCTGACTGCACCTTACCGAGTGTGACCTGACTGCACCCTACCAAGTGTGACCTGACTGCACCTTACCAAGTGTGACCTGACACTCTCATTTCCACACAGCTGACTGTGATCAGAGAGGTCGGTATATAAACCTGAGGTCTGCAAACACCACAGCCTGACAAGACCTTCACACTGTGTGTGACCTGACCACGAGGATTGCACCCCGTCAAGTATGACCTGATCCTCAAATGTGACCTAACTTCCAGGTCTGTCTATCCCTTGGTGTGACCTGACCTGTTCGTCAGTCATCATAAGCTTCAGTGGTGGAGGTGGAGGTCAGACAGAACGTTCGCATTCTCTCCTGTTCATATGTTGTTATGTTTACATCTTCCGCCCAACTTGTCGTACTGTCGTCTGGTGACGTTATGGCTGCCAGGCGCACAGTCAGGAGGTCACACACCGCTGCTATCATCCACGACGAAGTGGGCCACCCCAGCGGTCACAACTTCCAAAGCTTCCAAGGATAAGGCTCCAGCACCTTCAAGTGAGAAGTTCCATTACTTCCAAATGAGAGGTTCCAGCCCTTCCATGTGAAAGGTTCCAGCGCTCCCACCTTAAAAGTTTCAATTCTTATAAGTGAGAGCTTCCAGCACTTATAAGTGAGAGGTTCCAGCACTTACAAGTGAGAGCTTCCAGCACTTATAAGTAAGAGCCTCCAGCACTTATAAGTGAGAGCTTCCAGCACTTATAAGTGAGAGGTTCCAGCACTTACAGGTGAGAGCTTCCACGTGAAGGAAAAGACTTATTATGAGATGAGTGTGTGAGAGTGAGCGAGTGAACCCCCACAACCACACACGCACACACAGGAGGTCTGGTCTCCTCCACCAACCAGGGATGATAAAGCTACAGCCAACATGCACACAAGCATTGTAGTCTCGGGTTTTATCCACGATCATTAACCCTTACGACTGACCCACCCAACCTGGTAAAGGATCGTCATACCAGTAACGGTAGTTGTGATCCAACAGAAGTGACTGACGAATGTGTTGATCTGTCGCTCCGTTGACCCGGACGAGTCAGGAAACACGACCCTGATATAATACGGACACAGTCTGCCCCCGCCCCCCCCCCCCCTCACACACACAACAGACCAGGGAGACTGGCTGTACACACACACGTGTATCCTGCAGGATGACCCTGTAACCTGGAGACCCTGCCAGGGGTACATTATCATTATCATTACTGATAATAATCTAATTCATATTTATCATTATTATCATCTTTCATTTGTGCTCGTTATTTCCCACTCCAGCGTGGTAGCGTCTTCCTTCAGCTCTTTCCTCTGTTCCTTCTTTCCGAAAATAATACAGGAGGGAGGGTTCCCTGCCCTCACCTCGCGCCTCCTCAGTCACCTGGGACAATACTACTACTACTAGAAGTAGTAGCAGTAGTAGTAGTAGTAGTAGTCGCTATAAGTCGCTCCGTCTTACGTCGTTTCACATATACGTCGTCAGTTTATTACGAAAATTAAATCTCTATAATTCGAAAGCACAGATGGACGGATCGACTTCATGCAAACCTCCACACTGGCTGGGTGCGGGGAGAGAGAGAGAGAGAGAGAGAGAGAGAGAGAGAGAGAGAGAGAGAATCCTCTCTCGAGTGTGCCGTGACGTCACGCATACTTCCGACCCGCCCAGTTTGCGAGCGACGTGGTTGACGTACGAGACGTCACACACTAAACTTGGACGTGTACCCTCCCACACCACCACCACAGATTATGGTTCCACCATACAATAACAACAGCGACCATAACTGACTCCGATGAAAATTCAGTGATTTTAGAGAGGAACTTAAACAGACGATCAGGATGGGCGAGTACGTGGAAAATGGAATTCAACATAGATAAATGCACAACACTTAAGTGTGGGTAGAGACAGGAACACTGATTACAAACTGGACAATATTACTTTTGGTAAAACAGAATGTGAAAGAGATTTAGGGGTACTGGTGAGCAAGGATCTTAAGCCGCGGTAACAATGTATTAAAGTGTGTCATAAGCTGATAGGATGTTAGCATTCATTAATAGGACTGTTAGCAATAAAACTCTTAGAGTATTATTGCAACTTTATTTTGCGTTGGTGAGACCACATTTGGATTATGCGGTACAGTTTTGGGCTCCATGCTATGTAGGTGATATAGATTGTCTAGAGAGAGTACAAAGGAGAATGACAAAATGATCCCTGGAATTAGAAACCTTACGTATGAGGGGATATAACTGAAGCTTTTAAATGAGTGAATGGCATTAATGATGGTAGCATGAATAAAGTTCTTAGAATGGCTCCATCGATTAGGACAAGAAATAATGGATTTAGATTTGAAAAAAATTGATTCATGTCAGATGTGGATAAATATTGGTGTGGTAATAGGGTAGAAGATATATGGAACAAGTTGCCAAGTACAGTAGTGGAAGCTACGTGGGTCCTCAGGTAGGTTTTAACGAAGGTTGGGTGATGTGTTTATGGGTTCAGGTGGTTGGTTGTAGGGTGGACAGACCCACGACCTGCCTAGCATGGGCCAATAGGCCTCTTACAGTGTTCTCACGTCATAGGTTCTTATCACTGGTATCAGTGATGACGTAAGTAATCTGGGGATTATCAGCACGAGGAACTTAGTCACTAGAGAACGTCGATCATCACTACTGGCCGCCTGGCAAGGGTCATGAGCTACAGGCAAACACAATGACTAACTCATCATAATTAGCTCACACGTATATGATCAGCAACAGACGTGGGTGTACAAGTGTACGTGATGATAGTGTTGAAGTGTATAATGATGGTGTAGTGCTTCGGCAAGTATTGAGTTTACCCATAACAATACTGAATATTTTCACAACAGTCAACTGCTGAACGTAAACTTGTGTAAATGTTGAACAAAATGACCCAACGTAACTTCCTGCGTCAGTTGACTGTGAAGGGTAAGGAGCCGTGTCCCCCGCTATCCTGTATCGTGTTATATCCCTGTCATCCTACAACCAGGAGCACAAAGTCTTGTGTTGGTGGAAAGTCGTCTAGTGTCGGCCAGAGGCAAGACAGTAACGTTACTCCTGACGTGAAAGTTGATGTGATAAAGCGGTGTGAAAATGGTGAACGGGATGTCGATATTGAGCGCCATCTTGGCTTACCTGCAACCGACGTGCGAACTCACAAGTCCATGGACGACATCACGTGAGGTGGAGACAGACCGCACGACGCAGGGAACCCAGCCAGTCCACCGCTTCCATCCTTCCTGTGTGATGAAAATATAACGTTTCTTTTATTCTGATTTTGTTATGCCATATATATATATATATATATATATATATATATATATATATATATATATATATATATATACATATATATATATATATATATATATATACACGCCCATACACGCACATATACACACATATACATATATACACATGTACATATTTATACTTGCTGGCCTTCATCCATTCTCGACGCAACTCCGCCCCACAGGATATAGCATCGCTACCCACTGCTTCAGCAAGGTAGCGCCAGAAAAACACAAAAAACGCCACATTCGTTTACACTCAGTCTTCAGCTGTCATTTGTAATGCACCAAAACCACAGCTCCCTTTCCACATCCAGGCACCACCGACTTTTCCATAGTTTTTACCCCAAACGTTTCATATGACCTGGTTCATTCCACTGACAGCACGTCAACCCCGGTATACCACATCGCTCCAGTTTACTCTGTTCTTTGCACACGTCTCACCCTCCTGTATGTTCAGGCCCTGATCGCTCAAAATCTTTTTCAAACCATCCTTCCACCTCCAATTTCGTCTCCCACTTCTTGTTCCCTCCTCCTCTGACACATACATCCTCTTTGTCAATTTTTTCTTACTCATTCTCTCAATGTGACCAAAACATTTCAGTTCGCCATCTTCTGCTCTCTCAACCAAACTCTTCTTATTACCACACATCTCTCTCACCCTTTCATTACTTACTCGATCAAACCACCTCACACCGCATATTGTCCTCAAACATTTCATTTCTAACACATCCACCATCCTCCGCACAGTCCTATCTATAACCCACGTCTCGCAGCCATATAACATTGTTGGAACCACTATTCCTCCAAACATACCCATTTTTGCTTTTCGAAATAACGTTCTCGTCTTCCACACATTCTTCACCGCTCCCGGAACCTTCACCCCCTTCCCCACCCTGTAATTTACTTTGGCTTACATGGTTCCATTCGCTGCTCAGTCCACTACCAGATATCTAAAACACTTCGTCTCCAATTTTTCTTCATTCAAACTTACATCCCGATTAAGTTGTCCCTCAACCCTACTGTACCTAATAACCTTGCTCTTATTCACATTTACTCTCAACTTTCTCCTTTCACACACTTTTCTAAACGCACTTACCAACTTCTGCAATGTTTCCCACGAATCAGCCACTAGAGCTGTATCATCGGAGAACAAATGACTCACTTCCCATGCCCTCTCATCCAAAACTCTTGCATTTACCTACCTAACCACCCCATCCATAAACAAATTAAGCTACTTTGGAGATGTCTGACACCCCTGCCGCAAAACGACCTATACTGGGAACCAAACACTCTCCTTTCTTCCTACTCGGACACATCTTACATCCTTGGTAAAACTTTTCATTGTTTGTATCAGCTTACCACCCACACCATATACTCTTAAGACCTTCCACAAAGCATCTCTATCAATCCTCTCATATGCCCTCAACAGATCCATTAAAGCTGCGTATAAATCCATCAGTTTTTCTAAGAATTTCTCACACATACTTCAAAACAAATACCTGATGCACACATCCTCTACCACTTCTGAAACTACACTGCTCTTCTCCAATCTGATGCTCTGTACATGCCTTCACCCTCTCAATCAATACCCTCCCATATAATTTCCCAGGAATACTCAACGAACTTATGCCTCTGTAGTTTGAACACTCACCTTTATCCCCTTTGTCTTTGTACAATGGCACTATGCACGCATTTCGCTAATCCTCAGGCACTTCACCATGATCCATACATACATTGAATATCCTTACCAACCAGTCATAACACAGTCACCCCATTTTTTCATAAACTGAACTGCAATACCATCCAAACCCGCTGCCTTGCCGGATTTCATCTTCCACAAAGCATTCACTACCTCCTCTCTCAACCAAAACATTCTCCCTGACCCTCTCACTTCGCACACCATCCTGACCAAAACACCCTATATTTGCCACTCTGTCATCAAACACATTCAACAAACCTTCAAAATACTCACTCCATCTCCTTTTCACTTCATCAATACTTGTTATCACCTCCCCATCAGCCCTTTTCACCGATGTTCCCATTTGATCTCTCGTCTTGCGCACGTTATTCACTTCCTTCGAAAACATCTTTTTATTCTCCCTAGACTTTAATGATACACTCTCATCCTAACTCTCATTTCCCCTCTTTCTCAACTCTTGCACCTTTCTCTTGACCTCCTGCCTCTTTCTTTTATACATCTTCCAGTCATTTGCATTCCTTCCTTGTAAGTATCGTCCAAACGCCTCTCATTTCTCTTTCACTAACGACTTTACTTCTTCATCCCACCACTCACTACCCTTTCTAACCTGCCCTCGTCCCACCTTTCTCATGCCACAAGCATCTTTTGCACAAGCCATCACTGCTTCCCTAAAGACATCCCATTCCTCCCCCACTCCCCTTACGTCATTTGCTCTCACCTTTTGCCATTCTGCACTCAGTCTGTCCTGGTACTTCCTCACACATGTGTTCTTTCCAAGCTCACTTACTCTCACCACTCTCTTCTCCCCAACAGTCTCTCTTCTTTTTTGAAAATCTCTACAAATCTTCACCTTCGCCTCCACAAGATAATGATCAGACATCCCTCCAGTTGCACCTCTCAGCACATTAACATCCAAAGTCTTTCTTTTACACACCTATCAATTAACACGTAATCCAATAACGCTCTCTGGCCATCTCTCCTACTTACATACGTATACTTAAGTATATCTCTTTTTAAACCAGGTATCCCCAATCACCAGTCTTTTTTCAGCACATAAATCTACAAGCTCTTCACCATTTCCACTTACAACACTGAATACCTCATGGACACCAATCATACCTTCAACTGCCACATTACTCACCTCATTTAAATCACCCATCACTATAACCCGGTCTCGTGCATCAGAGTTGCTGACCCACTCACTCAGCTGCTCCCAAAACACTTGCCTCTCATGATCTTTCTTTTCATGACCAGTTGCATATGCACCGATAATCACCCATCTCTCTCCATTAACTTTCAGTTTTACCCACTTCAATCTAGAGTTTACGTTCTTACACTGTATCACACAGTCCCACAACTGCTTCAATAGTGCTACTCCTTCCTTAGCTCTTGTCCTCTCACTAACCCCTGACTTTACTCCCAAAACATTCCCAAACCACTCTTCCCCTTTACCCTTGAGCTTCATTTCACTCAGAGCCAAAACATCCAGGTTCCTTTCCTCAAACATACTACCTATCTCTCCTTTTTTCTCATCTTGGTTACATCCACACACATTTAGACACCCCAATCTGAACCTTCGTGGAGGATGAGCACTCCTCGCGTGACTCCTTCTGTTTCCCCTTATAGAAATTGAAATACGAGAGGGGGAGGGTTTCCAGCCCCCCACTGCCACCCCCTTTAGTCGCCTTCTACAGCATCCGGGGAATACGTGGGAAGTATTCTTCTTCCTATCCCCAGGTATATATATATACATATATATATATATATATGTATATATATATATATATATATATATATATATATATATATATATATATATATATATATATATATATATATATATATATATATGTGTGTGTGTGTGTGTGTGTGTGTGTGTGTGTGTGTGTCGCCGGACATGAGTTAAGGCATGCATCTCAAGTAGATAACAATATACGTGAGGGAATATCCCCTTCATACGTTGTTTACCAGTAAGTTGTTTATTTTGGGACGTAATCCTGACGTATATTGAGGACTCGTGTACGTACTACCTTATCTTGACGATTTTAGTGAACGGTTGAAAGTCGTGAAGGAAAGTGTGAGCAGATGAAGGGAACCCTGGCTGGCTGAGGGTTCCCTCCCCCAGCCGGATGTGCCCGTCACACAAATTATGGGAGAGAGGACAAGCGACGCTCCACCGTCGTACAAACGGGACTGTCTCACACTGGGACAGAAACGAATGATTGAAAAGTAAACATCATACACAAGTTTTATGTTTTATAATTATTTATTATTTAGTCGTGAGTCAGGACTCCAGGAGACATGAGGCATACAGTAAGGTGCCCACACACCCTGGGTGAGTGTGTGGCTCCCACCCTCAACACTGGGTGAGGTGTGGCACAGATGGTGGTGGTGGGCGGGTTGCGTCTGCCTGGGTGTGGTGCTAGTGGTGAGGGTGTGGCTCCCTCAACATTCTTATCATTTACATTACCCATGATATGGCGCTTGTCCCTCTTATCACCAGTCCATGACTGCCTGGCCCCCTGGCCGGGGGGGGGGGGGGGGGGGGGATGGGGGGCTATCAGGACTTACCAAGCATTATTAAGTTTGAGCGGCTGGTAATTACCCCAGGGGAAGCCAGTTAGTTTTAAGATGGTATGTACGTACATGCATCGGTAATGCTGGTCGATGTAATTACCAGGAAGATATTTTGGTTCAGCGGCTGCAGGTCTGTGTGGGTCGGCCGCTGCACCTGAAGTTCTCTGATTTTCTTCTACGTCGGTTGAGACAACATGGGCCAGTCAACACTAGGATCATGAACACCCAGGCCAACCACCGCCCTCGCATAACCTCCCTTAACCTCACGGAACCCCCCCCACCCCCACCCCACCTTAACCGACCTGGACAGTGTCTACCCTGCCTGGTGGTACGAGGTACCGACCAGGGCAGTGTCTACCCTGCCTGGTGGTAGGAGATACCGACCAGGGCAGTGTCTACCCTGCCTGGTGGTACGAGGTACCGACCAGGGCAGTGTCTACCCTGCCTGGTGGTAGTAGATACCGACCAGGGCAGTGTCTACCCTGCCTGGTGGTACGAGGTACCGACCAGGGCAGTGTCTACCCTGCCTGGTGGTACGAGGTACCGACCAGGGCAGTGTCTACCCTGCCTGGTGGTAGTAGATACCGACCAGGGCAGTGTCTACCCTGCCTGGTGGTACGAGGTACCGACCAGGGCAGTGTCTACCCTGTCTGGCGGTAGGAGATACCGACCAGGACAGTGTCTACCCTGTCTGGCGGTATGAGATACCGACCAGGACAGTGTCTACCCTGTCTGGCGGTAGGAGATACCGACCAGGACAGTGTCTACCCTGCCTGGTGGTAGGAGGTACCGACCAGGACAGTGTCTACCCTGTCTGGTGGTAGGAGATACCGACCAGGGCAGTGTCTACCCTGCCTGGTGGTACGAGGTACCGACCAGGGCAGTGTCTACCCTGTCTGGCGGTAGGAGATACCGACCAGGACAGTGTCTACCCTGCCTGGTGGTAGGAGGTACCGACCAGGACAGTGTCTACCCTGCCTGGTGGTACGAGGTACCGACCAGGACAGTGTCTACCCTGCCTGGCGGTAGGAGGTACCGACCAGGGCAGTGTCTACCCTGTCTGGCGGTAGGAGGTTGCACCAGCCTGTGGCCTGAGGTTGGGATTGGAAACTTTGTGATTTGTTTACACTTGATGAGGTGGGTTTCCTCCGTGAAGCATGTTGTCTATTGTAAAGTTTCAATGAATTATCTGAACTTATACTGAAATGCGATTACTCCTTAAACACAGGGAAATGAAGCGTGATAAGTTCCCAAGTGCACTTTCGTGTAATGATCTCATCATGAGAGGAAATACAAGAAAGAAATATAAGTCAGTTGATATACAACGAAGAGACGTAGTTTCTGAATGTGTTTGGATGTAACCGAGATGAGAAGAAGGCAGAGACAGGCAGCATGTTTGAGGAAAGAAACCTGGATGTTCTGGGTGTGAGAGACAAAAAACTCAAGGAAAAGAAAAGAAATCGTTTGAGAATGTCTTAAGGATAAAGTCAGGGGTTGGTGTGAGAGCTAAGGAAGAGGTAGCACTTCCACTGAAGGTGGAGTTGTGGAAGTGTGTGAAAGAGTGTATGGAAGTGACCTTCAGACTGATGTGCGTAGTAATGAAAATGGATTGCGAGAGGTGGGTCATTATCAGTGCTTGTGTATCTGGAAACAAGGGGAAAAGGAAGAGAGGCAAGTGCTGTCAGAGGCGCTGTGTAAATGTATCAGCAATTTTGATGTAAGGATTCGGGTACTGATTATAGGCAATTTGAATGCGAGGATTGGCATGTGGCAGTTGAGAGGTATCGGGGGGGAGGGGGGGCATGAGGTACTCAGTCTTGTGAATGACAATGATGAACAGCTTTTAGGACTGCAGCTTGAAAAAGGAATGTGACTGTGAATATCTACTTTGAAAATAGGGATATACGTAAGCATACGTGGGTGAGTCTGACAGCTAGTAAGCGGACTTTAGAGTAATGCTGTGGAAGAGACAACTGGATGTGAGTGTGAGGAGACGGGAGGATGGTGGGATACTTGATCATTATGTGGTGAAGACGAGGTCGAAGGTTTGTAGAGGTTTTCGGAAGAGGATGGTGAACGTGAGTGAGCTTGGAAAATATATGCCACGAGAGATCGAATGAAGAGCGGTGTAAGGTGTGAGTAATTGAAGGTAGGGGCGTGGGAGGAGGTAATTAAAGAGGCAGTGCTGGCGTGTGTGTGAGACGTGGTGGCACGCGGAAAGTGGGAGTTGGGCAGGTGATATAGGGTAGTGAATGGTGGAATGACGAAGTAAAGTTGCTTGCGAAAAAGAGAGGCGTACTAGCGTGGGAGTGATTGCGAGATGTGCAGGAGAAAGCGGCAGGAGGCTAAGAGGAAGGTGCTGGGGTTAATTCAGGAACACTAAAAAGAGAAACATATTTTGGAAGGAGGTTGATAGTGGGAGAAAAACAAGAGAGCAGATGGGAACGCCGCTCAAGGAGGAAGACAGAGAAGTAGTAAGAGGTAACGATAAGGTGAGGAGATGAAGCGAGTATTCTGAAGTAATGCTGAATGTGTTTGATGATCAGTCTGGCAGCCGGGGGTGCTGGGGAGGTATACGAAGTGAGATAATCTTGATATGTGGGTTGGTGAAAAGAAAGAAGGTGAGAGTCTTGCACAAGATGAAGTTTTTCAAGGCGGCTGGAGTGGATGGGACTGCAGGCGTGTTTCTCAAGAAAGGGAATGACTGCGTTGTTGATTGGTTAGTTAGAATTATTAATGTATATATGCCTTATGGTGAGGGAGACGCCTGGGAATTGGTAGAACATCTGCATTGTGTAGTTGTATGAAGGCAAGAAGGATAAAAGCGAATGTTCAAATATAGAAATATAAGTTTGTTAAGTGTAACGGATACAGGGGTGGTAGATGATGTGTGGATCAGGTGTTTGCTTTGAATAATGCCTGTGAGAAATAGAGAAACTGAAGGATTTGTATGTGGCATTTATGGATCTGGAGAAAACGTGTGATATGGTTAACAGAGATCCCTTGTTGAAGGCGTTACGAATATATAACATAAGATGAACGCTCGCAGGAAGATGCCGAGTCATCTATCAAGCGAGTAAGAGTGTGCGTGAGTGCGAGGAGAGGAGTGTGGCTTGTGTTAGGTGATGGTTGGTCTGCGGCAGGGGTGCGTGATGTGACCATGGCATCTCGGTGTGTTTATGGATGGGATGGTGAGGAGTTTGAATGAAAGAGCCTTGGAGAGGTGAGCGGTTGTGCAGTGTGTCAGGATCGGGCAGCCTGGGAGGTGAGTTATTGTTTGCTGATGACACAGTGCTGGTGACAGATTCGCGTGAGAAACGTAGTAGTTCGTTTCTGAGTTTTGGAGTGTGTGTGAAAGGAGAAAGCTGAGAGTAAATGTGAGTAATTCTAAAATTGTCAGATTCAGTAGTGGTGAAAAATAGGTCAGCTTGAGTGTGAGCCTGAAGAGAGAAAATTTGGAGGAAAAGAAATGTTTTACACACCTGGGAGTGAACATGAAAGTGAATTGAACCATGGAAGTTGAAGTGTGGCTACAGGGTGGATGAGGGGGTGAAGGTCATGGGAGCACTGAAGATTGTGTGAAAAGAAAGGTCACTATCTGGCCAGGCGTAGATGGGCATGTTTGAAGGTATAGTAGTCCTGACGGTGTTGTATGGATGCGAGGCATTGCCTGCAGGTGAGAATGTACAGCTCGGCGATCATTTTTACCAATAGAAAAAAAGTCAAACAGCAACAAACCACTGGGTCCTTTCGAGGCTGTTTGTGATAGTGAAAGATATCAAAAACTCACGTTAGTTTGGTCAAATTTAGAAGGTATACAGATTATTCAGAGAGAATAACCTGCATATTGTCAGTGTAACTGAGGAGGATCAGATACTGTAAGTCGGGAACTTAAAGCGAAGTCTGTTCTTAAACGTATCATTAGTCCTACTGTCAACTGCTGTAACTGGTCAATGGTTCCGTATGTTAACAATCCTGACGATGAAGTACGACGCCTCATTCAGTTCGCTGTGTGCGACCGGACACCAGCTCTCACGACACTCTGGAAAATAATTTGATTTCGATCATAAATTTCCAGCTGGTCTGATGCCATGAAGCAGACGTCTTACCGTTGATCGCACTTCTTACTGTCGTCGTACAGCGGGAAAAACTGTGATAGGTTCGCGCGTCGCCCCCCCGTCATCACGTACATATGGACTAACGAGTCAGCCATTGAAGCGCGCTTCCTGCGCCACTCGGGAGGCCATAACGTGTACTACGTTTATGTTCCGTTCCTCCTCATGCACGTACACACACGGACAAAAGTCCAGCGATGCGCTTCAGGTCCCTGTACGTGATGATCCAAGGAAGCCCGACCCGCCTGCCTCGGCCAGTGAAGACGTAGGGGTCAACCACGTGTGTCGCAAAGATGTCGTCCGTGGCTGTACCATTTTGGTCAACACTGTCAGGGATGTCGTCCGTGGCTGTACCATGGTGGTCAACACGGTCAGGGATGTCTTTCGTTGCTGTGCCATGTTGGTCACCACTGTCAGGGATGTCGTCCGTGGCTGTCCCATGGTAACCAACACGGCCAGGGATGTCGTCCGTGGCTGCACCATGGTAGTCAGCACTGTCAGGGATGTCGTCCGTGGCTGTACCATGGTAGTCATCACTGTCAGGGATGTCGTCCGTGGCTGTACCATGGTGGCCAACACTGTCTGGGATGTCCTCTTTGGTTGTACCATGGTTGTCATCACTGTCATGGATGTCGTCCGTGGCTGTACCATGAAGGTCAACAGTGTCAGGGATGTCATCCGTGGTTGTAACACGGTGGTCAGCATTGTCAGAAATATCGTCCGTGGCTTACCATGGTGGCCATCACTGCCAGGGATGTCGTCCGTGGCTGTACCATGTTGGTCAACACTGTCAGAAATATCGTCCGTGGCTTACCATGGTGGTCAACACTGTCAGGAATGTCGTCCGTGGCTGTACCATGGTTTCTAACACTGTCGGGGATGTCGTCCGTGACTGTATCATGGTGATCAACACTGTCTGGGATGTCATCCGTGGTTGTACTATAATGGTCAACACTGTCAGGGATATCGTCCTTGGATGTGCCATGGTGGTCAACACTGTCAGGGATGTCGTTCGTCGGCGGTACCATGGTGTCAACACTACCATGGATGTCGTCCGTGGTAGTACCATAATGGCCAACACTGTCTGGGATATCGTCCGTGGCTGTGCCATGATGGCCAACACTGTCAGGGATGTTGTCTGTTCCTGTACTATGGTGGTCAACACTGTCAGGGATGTCAATAGTTGTAACATGGTGTCAACGCTGTCAGGGATGTCGTCCTTGGCTGTACCATCATGGTCAACACTGTCAGGGATGTCATCCTTGGCTGTACCATGATGGTCAACACTGTCTGGGATGTCATCCGTGGCTGTACCAAAGCAGCCAACACTCTAAAGGATGTCGTCCGTGGCTTTACCATAGTGGCCAACACTGTTTGGGATGTCATCTGTGGCTGTACCATTGTGGTCAACACCGTTAGTGATGTCGTCCGTGGCTGTACCAAAGTGGCCAACACTGTCGGGGATGTCGTACCATGGTGGTCATCACTGTCAGGGATTTCGTCCGTGGCCGTACTATGGTGGTCAACACCGTCAGGGATGTCTGTGGCTGTACCATGGTGATCAACACTGTCAGGGATGTTGTCCATGGCTGTACTAAAGTGGCCAACACTGCCAGAGATGTTGTCCTTGGCTGTACCATGTTTTCCAACACTGTCTGGAATGTCGTCCGTGGTTGTACTAAAGTGATCAACACTGTCGGGGATATCATCCGTGGCTGTACCATGGTAGCCAGCACTATTTGGGATGTCGTCCGTGGCTATACCATGGTGGTCAACACTTAGGGATGTCGTCCGTCGCTGTTCCATGGTGACCAACACTATCTGGGATGTCGTCCGTGGCTGTACCATAGTGGCCAACACTTTCTGGGATGTCGTCCGTGGCTGTACCAAAATGGCCAGCACTGTCGGGGATGTCGTCTGTGGCTCTACCATGGTGGTCAACACTGTCAGGGATGTCGTCCGTGGCTGTACCATGGTGGCCAACACTGTTAGGGGTGTCGTCCTTGGCTGTACCATCTTGATTACTATCTGGGATGTCGTCTGTGGCTGTACCATGATGGTCAACACTGTCAGGGATATCGTTCGTGGCTGTACCATGGTGGCCAACACTATCTGGGATGTCGTCCGTGGTTGTACTGTGGTGATCAACACTGTTAGGGATGTCGTCCGTGGCTGTACCATGGCGATCACTATCTGGGATGTCGTCCGTGGCTGTACCATAATGGTCAACACTGTCAGGGATGTCAACGCTGTCTGGGATGTCGTCCGTGGCTGTACTATGGTGGTCAACACTGTTAGAGATGTCGTCCGTGGCTATACCATTGTCGTCAACACTGTCAGGGATGTCGTCCGTGGCGGTACCATGGTGTCAACATTGTCTGGGATGTATTCCGTGGCTGTATCAAAGTGGTCAGCACTGTCTAGGATGTCGTCCGTGGCTGTACTATGTTGGTCAACACTGTCTGGGATGCCGTCCGTAGCTGTACCATGGTGATCAACACTGTCTGAGATGTCGTCCGTGGCTGTATTATGGTGATCAGCACTGTCTGGGATGTCGTCCATGGCTGTAACATGGTGGTCAACACTCTCAGGATATCGTCCGTGGCGGTACCATGGTGTCAACACTGTCAGGGATGTCGCCCGTGGCTCTACCAAAGTGGCAAACACTGTTAGGGATTTCGTCCGTGGCCGTACCATGATGCTCAACACTATTAGGGATTTCGTCCGTGGCTGTACCATGGTGGCCAACGCTGTCTGGGATGCCATCCGTGGCTGTACCATAGTGATCAACACTGTCTGGGAAGTCGTCCGTGGCTGTACCATGATGGCCAACACTGTTAGGGATTTCGTCCGTGGTTGTACCATGGTAGCCAACACTGTCTGGGACGCCGTCCGTGGCTGTACCATAGTGATCAACACTGAGATGTCGTCCGTGGTTGTACCATGATGGTCAACACTGTTAGGGATTTCGTCCGTGGCTGTACCATGGTGGCCAACACTGTCTGGGATGCCATCCGAGACTGTACCATAGTGATCAACACTGTCTGGGATGTCGTCCGTGACTGTGCCATGATGGTCAACACTGTCAGGGATGTCGTCCGTGGCGGTATCATGATGTCAACACTACCAGGGATGTCGCCCGAGGCTGTACCATGATGGCCAACACTGTCTGTGATATCGTCCGTGGCTGTACCATGGTGGCCAACACTGTTATGGATGTTGTCCGTGGCTTTACCATGGTGGTTAACAGTCAGGGGTGTTGTCCGTGCCTGTACCATGGTGGTCAACACTGTCAGGGATGTCCGTGGCTGTAGCATGGTGTCAACACTGTCAGGGGTTTCGTCCGCAGCTGTGCTACGGTGGCCAACACTGTCAGGGATGTCCTCCGAGGCTGTACCATGGTGGTCAATACTCTCAGGGGCGTCGTCCAAGGTTGTATCATGGTGTCAACACTGTCAGGGATGTCGTGTCGTCCGTGGCTGTACCATGGTCAACACCATGACCTGCCACACCACTGCCTCTGTCCCACTGGCTGTGTCATGGTGGTCAACACCGTGACCTGCCACACCACAGCCTCTGTCCACTGGCTGTATCATGGTGGTCAACACCGTGACCTACCACACCGCTACCTCTGTACCACACTACCGCAGTTGGATGATGTTGACCGACTAGTCTGTGCCCCGGGACGGCTGTTCATCGCCACCACCATCTGTCCTGCAGGAGGACCATCTGTCCACAGTGCTACCCGCTAGTGCAAGAGGCACTGTATGTCACTGCTGCTTTTTCACTGTCACGACCGAAGCCCTTGGCCCCCTATGGCACTGTCTCCAGGATTAGCCAACACTACTGAGGACCAGCCATCACTACTGAGGACCAGCCAACACTACTGAGGACCAGCCAACACTACTGAGGACCAGCCAACACTACTGAGGAACAACCAACACTACTGATGACCAGCCAACACTACTGATGACCAGCCAACACTACTTAGGACCAGCCAACACTACTGAGGACCAGCCATCACTACTGAGGAACAACCAACACTACTGATGACCAGCCAACATAACTGAGGACCAGCCAACACTACTGAGGACCAGCCAACACTACTGATGACCAGCCAACACTACTGATGACCAGCCAACACTACTTAGGACCAGCCAACACTACTTAGGACCAGCCAACACTACTTAGGACCAGCCAACACTACTTAGGACCAGCCAACACTACTTAGGACCAGCCAACACTACTGAGGACCAGCCAACACTACTGAGGACCAGCCAACACTACTTAGGACCAGCCAACACTACTTAGGACCAGCCAACACAACTTAGGACCAGCCAACACTACTGAGAACCAGCCAACACTACTGAAGACCAGCCAACACTACTTAGGACCAGCCAACACAACTTAGGACCAGCCAACACTACTTAGGACCAGCCAACACAACTTAGGACCAACCAACACTTCTGAGAACCAGCCTACATTACTGAGGCGCAACCAACACTAATAAGGACCAGCCAACACGACAGGAGACGACCCAACACTACTGAGAACCAGCCAACATTACTGAATACCAGCCAACACTACTGAGGACCAGCCAACACTACTGAAGACCAGCCAACACTACTGAGGACCAACCAACACTACTGAAGACCAGCCAACACTACTGAGGACCAGCCAACACTACTGAAGACCAGCCAACACTACTAACGACCAACCAACACAACTGAGGACCAGCCAACACTACTGATGACCAGCCAACACTACTGATAACCAGCCAACACTACTAAGGACCAGCCAACACAACTGAGGACCAGCCAACACTACTAAGGACCAGTCAACACTACTATGGACCAGCCAACACTTCTGATGACCAACCAACACTACTATGGACCAGCCAACACTACTGAGGAGCAACCAACACTACTAAGGACCAGTCAACACTACTAAGGACCAGCCAACACAACTGAGGACCAGCCAACACTACTGAGGAGCAACCAACACTACTAAGGACCAGTCAACACTACTAAGGACCAGCCAACACAACTGAGGACCAGCCAACACTACTGATGACCAACCAACACTACTGAGGACCAGTCAACACTACAGGAGACCAGCCAACACTACTGAGGACCAGCCAACACTACATGGGACCAGCCAACACTACAGGAAACCAACCAACACAACTGAGGACCAGCCAACACGACAGGTGACCAGCCAACACTACAGGAGACCAGCCAACACGACAGGAGACCAGCCAACACTACCTAGGACCAGCCAACACTACCGAGGACCAGCCAACACTACTGATGACCAGCCAACACTACTGAGGACCAGCCAACACTACTGATGACCAGCCAACACTACAGGAGACCAGCCAACACTACCGAGGACCAGCCAACACTACTGATGACCAGCCAACACTACTGATGACCAGCCAACACTACTGAGGACCAGCCAACACTACTAAGGACCAGCCAACACTACTAAGGACCAGTCAACACTACTATGGACCAGCCAACACTTCTGATGACCAACCAACACTACTGAGGACCAGCCAACACTACTGAGGACCAGCCAACACTACTGAGGACCAGCCAACACTACAGGAGTCCAGCCAACACTACTGAAGACCAGCCAACACTACTGAAGACCAGCCAACACGACAGGAGACCAGCCAACATTACTGAGGACCAGCCAACACTACTAAGGACCAGCCAACACTACTAAGGACCAGTCAACACTACTATGGACCAGCCAACACTACTGAGGAGCAACCAACACTACTAAGGACCAGCCAACACTACTGATGACCAGCCAACACTACTGATGACCAGCCAACACTACTGAGGACCAGCCAAAACTACTGAGGACCAGCCAACACTACTGATGACCAGCCAACACTACAGGAAACCAGCCAACACAACTGAGGACCAGCCAACACTACAGGAGACCAGCCAACACTACTGTGGACCAGCCAACACTACAGGTGACCAGGCAGCCAATGCTTGTGTTCGTGGAATGTCTGTTACCACTACAGACGAACACATTACTGGCAGTCAGCACAGCTCACCTCCCACTACAAGTCAGGTGTGAGGGAATGATCGAGCGCGAACACCTCACTGGTCTACAATGTGACGTTTTGCCACAGCTTCGCAGGGAGGTGCTGGCTCTGACGGGGTGAGGCAGCAGATGGTATGGGCTCAGCCATGTGCCTTGTGGGGTGGACGTGACGTCATCCATTCATGAACCTGGCCAGCTGGTCCACCTGGGCCTGACGCTGTGTATACACTAGGCGGGCAGACAACGCTGTTATCAAACGTGTATCAAATATTCATAATTTTTGTCATATCAACAACATATATTCATGACAACAACAGGTGGGTTGTAAGATGACTTGGGTATCACAGATGACAACCAGTGTCAGCCGTGTGATGGAGGACAGGTCACAACACTGACGCTGATGTGGTCAGCAGCAGGCCAGGGAGGCTGGCCTGTGGTGCGCAGACCCTGGCGCCCCTCACCACTCCTACTGCTCCTCCTGACCCGTCCCTCCCCTCACCACTCCTGCTGCTGCTCCTGACCCGTCCCTCCCCTCACCACTCCTGCTGCTCCTCCTGACCCGTCCCTCCCCTCACCACTCCTACTGCTGCTCCTGACCCGTCCCTCCCCTCACCACTCCTACTGCTGCTCCTGACCCGTCCCTCCCCTCACCACTCCTACTGCTGCTCCTGACCCGTCCCTCCCCTCACCACTCCTGCTGCTCCTCCTGACCCGTCCCTCCCCTCACCACTCCTACTGCTGCTCCTGACCCGTCCCTCCCCTCACCACTCCTACTGCTGCTCCTGACCCGTCCCTCCCCTCACCACTCCTACTGCTGCTCCTGACCCGTCCCTCCCCTCACCACTCCTACTGCTGCTCCTGACCCGTCCCTCCCCTCACCACTCCTGCTGCTCCTCCTGACCCGGCCCTCCCCTCACCACTCCTGCTGCTGCTCCTGACCCGGCCCTCCCCTCACCACTCCTACTGCTGCTCCTGACCCGGCCCTCCCCTCACCACTCATGATGCTCCTCCTGACCCGTCCCTCCCCTCACCACTCCTGCTGCTCCTCCTGACCCGGCCCTCCCCTCACCACTCATGATGCTCCTCCTGACCCGGCCCTCCCCTCACCACTCCTGCTGCTCCTCCTGACCCGTCCCTCCCCTCACCACTCCTGCTCCTGCTCCTGATCAAGCCTTTCCATCATCACTTCCATGACCTGGGATGCTGGTGACCTCAGGGTAGGCAGGGTACATGACCTGGGATGCTGGTGACCTCAGGGTAGGCAGGGTACATGACCTAGGATGCTGGTGACGTCAGGGTAGGCAGGTTACATGACCTAGGATGCTGGTGACGTCAGGGTAGGCAGGTTACATGACTTAGGATGCTGGTGACGTCAGGGTAGGCAGGGTACATGACCTAGGATGCTGGTGACGTCAGGGTAGGCAGGGTACATGACCTGGGATGCTGGTGACGTCAGGGTAGGCAGGGTACATGACCTAGGATGCTGGTGACGTCAGGGTAGGCAGGTTACATGACTTAGGATGCTGGTGACGTCAGGGTAGGCAGGGGGCATGACCTAGGATGCTGGTGACCTCAGGGTAGGCAGGGTACATGACCTAGGATGCTGGTGACGTCAGGGTAGGCAGGGTACATGACCTGGGATGCTGGTGACCTCAGGGTAGGCAGGGTACATGACCTGGGATGCTGGTGACCTCAGGGTAGGCAGGGTACATGACCTAGGATGCTGGTGACGTCATGGTAGGCAGGGTACATGACCTGGGATGCTGGTGACGTCAGGGTAGGCAGGGTACATGACCTAGGATGCTGGTGACCTCAGGGTAGGCAGGGTACATGACCTAGGATGCTGGTGACGTCAGGGTAGGCAGGGTACATGACCTAGGATGCTGGTGACGTCAGGGTAGGCAGGGTACATGACCTAGGATGCTGGTGACGTCAGGGTAGGCAGGGTACATGACCTAGGATGCTGGTGACGTCAGGGTAGGCAGGGTACATGACCTAGGATGCTGGTGACCTCAGGGTAGGCAGGGTACATGACCTAGGATGCTGGTGACCTCAGGGTAGGCAGGGTACATGACCTAGGATGCTGGTGACGTCAGGGTAGGCAGGGTACATGACCTAGGATGCTGGTGACGTCAGGGTAGGCAGGGTACATGACCTAGGATGCTGGTGACGTCAGGGTAGGCAGGGTACATGACCTAGGATGCTGGTGACGTCAGGGTAGGCAGGGTACATGACCTAGGATGCTGGTGACGTCAGGGTAGGCAGGGTATATGACCTAGGATGCTGGTGACGTCAGGGTAGGCAGGTTACATGACCTAGGATGCTGGTGACGTCAGGGTAGGCAGGGTACATGACCTAGGATGCTGGTGACGTCAGGGTAGGCAGGGTACATGACCTAGGATGCTGGTGACGTCAGGGTAGGCAGGGTACATGACCTAGGATGCTGGTGACGTCAGGGTAGGCAGGTTACATGACCTAGGATGCTGGTGACGTCAGGGTAGGCAGGTTACATGACTTAGGATGCTGGTGACGTCAGGGTAGGCAGGGTACATGACCTAGGATGCTGGTGACGTCAGGGTAGGCAGGTTACATGACTTAGGATGCTGGTGACGTCAGGGTAGGCAGGGTACATGACCTAGGATGCTGGTGACGTCAGGGTAGGCAGGTTACATGACCTAGGATGCTGGTGACCTCAGGGTAGGCAGGGTACATGACCTAGGATGCTGGTGACGTCAGGGTAGGCAGGTTACATGACCTAGGATGCTGGTGACCTCAGGGTAGGCAGGTTACATGACTTAGGATGCTGGTGACGTCAGGGTAGGCAGGGTACATGACCTAGGATGCTGGTGACGTCAGGGTAGGCAGGGTACATGACCTAGGATGCTGGTGACGTCAGGGTAGGCAGGTTACATGACTTAGGATGCTGGTGACGTCAGGGTAGGCAGGGTACATGACCTAGGATGCTGGTGACGTCAGGGTAGGTAGGTTACATGACCTAGGATGCTGGTGACCTCAGGGTAGGCAGGGTACATGACCTAGGATGCTGGTGACGTCAGGGTAGGCAGGGTACATGACCTAGGATGCTGGTGACGTCAGGGTAGGCAGGGTACATGACCTAGGATGCTGGTGACGTCAGGGTAGGCAGGTTACATGACCTAGGATGCTGGTGACGTCAGGGTAGGCAGGTTACATGACCTAGGATGCTGGTGACGTCAGGGTAGGCAGGGTACATGACCTAGGATGCTGGTGACGTCAGGGTAGGCAGGGTACATGACCTAGGATGCTGGTGACCTCAGGGTAGGCAGGGTACATGACCTAGGATGCTGGTGACGTCAGGGTAGGCAGGGTACATGACCTAGGATGCTGGTGACGTCAGGGTAGGCAGGGTACATGACCTAGGATGCTGGTGACGTCAGGGTAGGCAGGGTACATGACCTGGGATGCTGGTGACCTCAGGGTAGGCAGGGTACATGACCTGGGATGCTGGTGACGTCGGGTAGGCAGGGTACATGACCTGGGATGCTGGTGACCTCAGGGTAGGCAGGGTACATGACCTGGGATGCTGGTGACGTCAGGGTAGGCAGGGGGCATGACTTAGGATGCTGGTGACGTCAGGGTAGGCAGGGGGCATGACCTAGGATGCTGGTGACGTCAGGGTAGGCAGGGTACATGACCTAGGATGCTGGTGACGTCAGGGTAGGCAGGGTACATGACCTGGGATGCTGGTGACCTCAGGGTAGGCAGGGTACATGACCTGGGATGCTGGTGACGTCAGGGTAGGCAGGGTACATGACCTGGGATGCTGGTGACGTCAGGGTAGGCAGGGTACATGACCTGGGATGCTGGTGACGTCAGGGTAGGCAGGGTACATGACCTAGGATGCTGGTGACGTCAGGGTAGGCAGGGGGCATGACCTGGGATGCTGGTGACCTGAGGGTATGTAAGGGGTGCCCCTGGGAATTACTATAAGTAGATTGATCGAGACTGGACGCTAACCCGCTGGTAAATGTGTGTGTGTGTGTGTGTGTGTGTGTGTGTGTGTGTGTGTGTGTGTGTGTGTCTGTCTGTCTGTCTGTCTGTCTGTCTGTGTTGAAGGCTAGAATCACGGACAAAAGTCCTGTCTTTTGAAATGTGCCAGGTCGTAATTATTGGGAAAAACATAAAAAGATAGAGAGTTCCAAAGTTTCGAGGTGTAGGGAAAGAAGCAGGGGTCAAAACAGCCCACCCTTGAGTTGCCGATGTTCACACAATAATCATGTAACGCAGCAGCTGGCCGAGTATTGCTTGGTCTAGCTAGTGGTGGGGGGCACACAAGCAGCCACCTCTCGGGAGCAGAAACCAAAGTAATATCTATAGAAGGAAAGTGAACCAACATTGCGGCGTAGGGCAAGAGGATCAAGTGTGGAAGTTATCCTGGGACAGTTTATAAGGAGGACAGCTTTCGCCTCAACTCTGTCAAGTAAGGATGCAGAACTAGAACCACCCCAGATGTGAGCGCAGTACTCCATACAAGGACGGATCAATCCCTTGTTTAAACAGAACAACTGTTCAGAAGAGAAGTTTTGACATTTAAACAGGATACAGTTCCTTAGAGGCAGACTTAGCTATTCCTGTAATGTGGAGTTTCCAAGAAAAAGTGGATGTTACAGCAATACCAAGTAGGTTCACTGAGTCTTGCAAGAGGTGGAATTACAGAACCGTCAAAGGAAAGACGAGAGTTGAGGAATTTTCCATAGAGAGATGGATAGAAATTGTGTCATGGAGGCATTAAACTTAACAGGATTTTGTCTACCCCCACTGAGGTATCCTGTCCAAGTTTATTTAGGAAGTTGTGTCAAGACAAGACGCAGATCGACTGAGAGAAGAAGGAGCAGAATTGAAGAATGTGGATGAATGCAGTGTTGAGTCGTCAGCTTATGAGTGCATTGGATTATATATGGATGAGAGGAAATCGTTAAAAGAAAGGAGAAAAAGTGTATGAGACAGGATAGAACCTTGATGGAAAAGGGGGGAGGCTGATCCATCGACAATCACAGAGACAGATCGGCCAGAGAGGAAGCTAGATATGAAGGAGCAAAGTGAGGGAGGGAAGCCAAACGAGGGGAGCTTAGAGATGAGACCCCGATGCCACAATGTCAAAAGCCTTAGATATGTCAAGGGCAACTACACATGACTCCCCAAAATCTTTCAGGGATGATGACCAGACATTAGTAAGATAGGAAAGAATATCACCAGTGGATCTCGCCTTACGAATGCCATACTGGTGATCAGAGAGATGACTGATTTTCAAAGTGTTTAAGGGTATGAAAGTTGAGGAGAGATTTAAACACATTGGAAACGGTAGATGTTAAAGCAACAGGACGATAGTTAGAGGGCTCAGAACGGTCACCCTTCTTAGGGATGGTATGTATCAGTGAATGTTTCCAAGAAGGATAAATTTTGGTTATTACCCATAAACGGAACAGACGAGCAAGCACAAGTGCAGGTTCAGAGGGACACTCTTATAGTACACGGTGATGTAAGCCATCAGGACCATAAGCCTTGCTTGTTCCCAGAGAAAGATGCGCTTTTCGAACAGTCCGAAAAGAGTTTACAGGGAGGAGCATAGTATTAGTAAGAGGCGCATCAGCGGTGAAGGAATGTTAGAGTCATCCAAGGTGGACTTAGAGGAGGAACGGGAGCCCAAGAGAGTAGCTTTGTCTACGGGAGAGACAGTTATAGTACCGTCAGGACGGAAAAGTGAAGGAAAGGTAGAGCGACAGAAGTTGTTAGAGATGCCCTTAACTAAAGACCAGAAAGACCTATCAGTGGATAACGAGGAGAGGTTATCGCACTTCCTTTAAATAAAGTAACACTTGGCCTCACAGATGACTAGCTTGCAGTGATTACGGGCGGTGATAAAAGTTGATTGTGAGTCAGAGGAAGGAGAGTTTTTCCAAGCCCGATATGCCTGATCCCTTGCCTGAATGGCCTCATAACAGGAACGGTTGAACCATGGGTTGGAAGAAGAGGTCGTCTTGGAGCAAGATGGGATAAATGCTTCCATTCCAACAAGAATAACCTCTGCTATACGTTTGGTAGAGACACAAGCATCACCACGTAAGAGACAGTAATTTACCCAAGGAAAGTCAGAAAAGAAGTTACGTAAGTTATTCCTGTCAATTTTGTTGAGGTGCCAGTATCTATGCGTAGGAGGGGCTGCTGGATTGTGGGGAAGGGGGCCAGGTGCCGCTAGAATAGATACATTTATGAGAGAATGAATAGATGAACCAACTGGGGCGAGATTGTGTATTTATAGTGGGATGGACTGGAGGTGAAAAACAAATCCAGAATATTAGGAGAGTGGTCATAACGGTCAGGTATATGGGTTGGGTGAGAGATGATTTGTTCTAAATCATTGAGAAAGGAGAACGTGCGGGCTTCGATCACTCGGCCATCCGTATGGGAGAACTTCAACCATTCCCTATGGTGAACATTGAAATCCTCGAGGTAGAGGATCTCGGCTTGTGGGTGAGAGGATGTCAGTCTCATGGCAGAAGTTTAGATAGTCGAAGAAAGATATGAAATTTGTAGAATTAGGAGAGAAATAGGCGAACCAGAGGAAAAGTGTGGTAGTAGGGAGACAGACTTTGAGCCACATCGTAATTTGGACTCAAGGTCCTTGAGGCGTGCAACAAGTGTGTTTATTTTGGAATATGTACAAACACCACCTCTGAGCTGGAATCGCGAGTGGAGGACATAGATATATAAAAGTGACTCGGGAGAACATCGTTAGACAACTGAGTTTCAGCGCAGTAAGATATCAGGGGAGGAACTAGACAGATGATGTTCAACGAAGAGAGGTTATCAGAGGGAAGGGCTGGTGCTGCTACTACCAGAGCCATCACTCTCATTGGCAGTAGAGTTAGGCAGTGTGTGTGTGTGTGTGTGTGTGTGTGTGTGTGTGTGTGTGTGTGTGTGTGTGTGTGTGGTGTGTGTGTGTGTGTGTGTGTGTGTGTGTGTGGTGTGTGGTGTGTGTGTGTGTGCGTGTGTGTGTGTGTGTGTGGTGTGTGTGTGTGTGTGGTGTGTGTGTGTGTGTGGTGTGTGGTGTGTGTGTGTGCGTGTGTGTGTGTGTGTGTGGTGTGTGTGTGTGTGTGGTGTGTGGTGTGTGTGTGTGCGTGTGTGTGTGTGTGTGTGTGTGGTGTGTGTGTGTGTGTGGTGTGTGGTGTGTGTGTGTGCGTGTGTGTGTGTGTGTGTGTGTGGTGTGTGTGTGTGTGTGGTGTGTGGTGTGTGTGTGTGCGTGTGTGTGTGTGCTGTAGAGGGAGGGACGCATGGGCGTAAAGGACACAATAAAATGACAAACACTGACGACATTACATGTCACAAGACCAGAGGTGGCTAGCTAGAGACCTGCCCAGGTCAACGGTTGGCCAAGACTAGCCGTGGTCAGGGTAGGTCAGCCAGGGACCGGTCAGGGTCAGAGTAGGTCGGCCAGAGACCGGTCAGGGTCAGAGTAGGTCGGCCAGAGACCGGTCAGGGTCAAAGTAGGTCAGTTAGAGACCGGCAAGGGTCAGGGTAGGTCAGGCAGAGAGCGGCCAGGGTCAGGATAGGTCAGCCAGAGAGCGGGAGGGGCAGGAAGCAACATGCCCCACACACAATGACACCAGACCCACCCAAGGTGGAGGATGCTTGTGCCTGGTGCCTCGCCCCGCCCCTCCCTGCCCCGCCCCACCCCACCCCATCGCACTCCACTCCGCTCCTCCTTCCAGTCTCATCCACCTCCTGGATGCTCCACTTACAAGGAACCCTTCCAGTTGTTCATGTGATGTTCACAAGACAGACCTGACCGAGTGGTGATGCAGACGTGAGCTAATCTTGCCACACACATCATCTCATCTCCGGCGGCCAAGGTAAGCCATGATGGCTCCTCCTCCTCCTCCTCCTCACATTCTTGGGGAACGTTGGCTTCAAACATTTACAGAGATCCGTCGGTGACGGGAGTTATGACAACGAGGCTTTCCACGAACTCTGCCTCCGTTTACCATTCCTGCTTGGTGAGCGTCCGCCCTCCATCATAATGTAAACAATGTTGGTGTGTGTCTGCCGTCTGTACCACGCCAGACCTCCCTGTACCGTCGTCGCTGTACCACCCCAGACTTCCTTGTACCGTCGTCTCTGTACCACCCCAGCCCTCCCTGTACCGTCGTCCCTGTACCACCCCGGCCCTCCCTGTACCGTCGTCCCTGTACCAACCCAGCCCTCCCTGTACCGTCGTCCCTGTACCACCCCAGCCCTCCCTGTACCGTCGACCCTCTACCATCCCAGAAAATTAGAAATGTAAGAGAAGGAAGATTGTGGGAAGCTGACAAACGATGGAGACCGACAGATGTGTGTGTGTGTGTGTGTGTGTGTGTGTGTGTGTGTGTGTGTGTGTGTGTGTGTGTGTGTGTGTGTTACCTGACACATCATGGACAACTGAATATCCTAACCAAGGTCACCTCATTTACGCAGAACCTGCAGAAGTTGGTGACCGAGTTTGTGAGAGTGTGTGGAAGAAGACTGATATTAAATGTTATTGTGTAACGGGGTTGTGGGACGAGGTATTTGGGGCGTGGGCGTAAATGGAGAAAGTGTTGAGGAAGTGAAATATTTCAAATTCTTGGGAGTGGACATGGCACCATGGAATCGGAAGTGAGTCATATGGTAAGGGAGGGGGCGAAGGTTCGGGAAGCGACGAAGGAAGTGTGGAAAGTGAGGTTTTATCTGGAAGAACGAAGATGGTTATACTTGAACTTATAATAATCCCAGTCATGTATGGTTGAGAGTCGTAGGCTTATATATAAAGTTGTGTGGAGGAGGGTGGATGTGTTGGAAATGAGATGTTTGAGGACAATATGTGGTGTGAGGTGGTTTGATCGAGTAAGTAATGAAAGGGTAAGGGAGATGTATGGTGATGAATAGCGTGGTTGAGAGAGCTGGAGAGGGTGTGTTGCAATGGTTTGGACGTATAGACAGAACGCTTCAGAGTATGGGTGAAGGGCACAGATGCACGGGTAGGTGGAGGCAAATGTACAGTGTACACTGGTTCAGTACATCAACACAGGAAGGTGGCAGGTAAGACCTAGTGGCGACCAGGGATACAAGGGTCCTCCATGCCGGCAGGAAGTGTGGTGGTGGTGGTGGTGGGGAGGAGGGAAGGAATCTAGGATACGTCAGATACGTGACGGACAGTTAGGTACAGGAGGGTAGGTGATGCTGACGCTGCACAGGTGACAACATGTGTGTAATACAAAGCAAGTTTGAAACATGTCTTCCATACACACTGAGGTGTGTATGTCTTCCATACACACTGAGGTGTGTATGTCTTCCATACACACTGAGGTGTGTATGTCTTCCATACACAGTGAGGTGTGTATGTCTTCCATACACACTGAGGTGTGTATGGAAGACAGACATTAATAATGGTGGCAGTATGAGAGGACAAGATATTTTACGTTCTGTGTATACAGTTACATGATGCACTGGGCATGTAGTTACCACTGAGTAATACACTGAGGTCACGACACATTACATATTGATCATCGTAGGTATCCACATGGCTCAGAGGCATCGCGATTTTTGAATGTCATCTCAGAATGTCTACAAGTTTGGATGTTATTATCAATAATCACAAGGCTGTTGAAACACTGAGCTCTGTGGTCTCCAATCACTGACTATGGCATATTCGCCAGTATGATGTTGTACATCATGGTCATCAAGGGCAAAACGAAGTCGTTATGTGGTATGTTCAGGATCATGGTCTCCCTCGAATTGCCACATGACGAGGTTATCTGCTGGAGGACAGTACCTGGGAAGCACAGATAACAGGAGACCTGATGGTCCATGACGAGGTTATCTGTGGGAGGAGAGCGGTAATGTCCTGAGGTCATGTCTGTGGTAGAGACATGATTGTACAGCAGAAGGCATCCCTCCACCCACACATCTCTCCCCCCGGCTCAATGCAG
>NC_092245.1:7906517-7944017 GCF_036320965.1 Panulirus ornatus | reverse complement strand
CCTTACACTACGTCATCTGTCATGGTTATTGTTTATTGATCAACAATGGTCGAGAAAATAACGATTTTGTCTCGACTTTTCCTGATCTCAAAATTACGACTTGTAAGACAGCATTTTGTATCGTAATTTTTATTTCGTTTTCCTGTAGACTCTTGTGTTACATTAACAAACTTACAGTCATTGTGTATGTTCCCATCTTGCACTGATGTGTTGAATATCATCATGATGACGAGATGTTACCTGACGACTCGTGAGTGTCATGACCCCGCCACCAGCTGACCTGGCCAGGGTCGTTACTCCTCTACATCTCATAACTTCATGACTTCGACTATTACGTGTCCAGTTTTTCATTTTCTCTTCCTAGAAATAAGTTAGATTGGGTTAGGTTAGGTTAGGTTAAGTTAGGTTAGGTTAAGTTAGGTTAGGTTAGGTTAGGTTAGGTTAGGTTAATGGAATAGTTAGGGAATGTTCGTCCATAACCTGTGGAGTAGATCGATGTATTTAGTTATTTATTTAGGGTTACACAGAATTTCATACCTGAGAATTAGGAATTTTGGTCAATGTTGGTCGCTGATTCTAAATATGTCGTCAGTTTCTCAGCTCTGGTTATCGAGATATGACATACCTTTAATTGTTATACATACAACCGATCAAGCACAAGGATTGATAACTACAAATCATTAATTATTGCCTTATTGATAAAGCAATGACTTCATACAATTACAATTTGTTTATTTATGATTAAATTACATCCATAGAATCAGATAATGATGAAACTAACATAGAAAGTTATGTGTCATTGATACAATGTTCACTTACTCAGACATCTTGTGGTGAGGTGTCCAAGTACAATCACGTTCAATGGTCCAGCAGTAATTCGCCATCATATGGGTATCCCAGTGTCCCCGGTATGGGTATCCCAGTGTCCCCGGTATGGGTATCCCAGTGTCCCCGGTATGGGTATCCCAGTGTCCCCGGTATGGGTATCCCAGTGTCCCCGGTATGGGTATCCCAGTGTCCCCGGTATGGGTATCCCAGTGTCCCAGGTATGGGTATCCCAGTGTCCCAGGTATGGGTATCCCAGTGTCCCAGGTATGGGTATCCCAGTGTCCCAGGTATGGGTATCCCGGTGTCCCCGGTATGGGTATCCCAGTGTCCCAGGTATGGGTATCCCAGTGTCCCAGGTATGGGTATCCCAGTGTCCCAGGTATCCATGGTTCTTCAGTCTTGGTGGAATGGTTGATCCAGTTGCTCACTTAGACCACCAAGGTTGTCTGGCAAGCGAGTCACGTGGGTGTGGAGGTAATGCACTTTGAGGCTCAGTTTACAGCCAAGTTGACGGGAAGAACAGATCAGGATCTCCACCAGTTACTTCAGGGGAGTTAGCTGCTTGATGGTGACCAAGAAAATTCCTTACAACCACAGTGAACGAAGACCATACATCTGCCTCAACATTGGTCACTGAATCTTGCAAATGTCGGTCTTGCATGAGTTCCCTGATTTGCGCCCCGTATATGTATATGTATGTATATGTTGATATGTATATGTATGTATATGTGCGTATATGGGTGTTTATATATATATGTGTGTGTATGTGGGTGGATGGGCCATTCTTCATCTGTTTTCTGACGCTACCTCTCTGACGTGGGAAACAGTGATTATGTATAAGAAATAGATAATAAAGTCAGGTATTATGAGGAACGTCTACTGCCATGTAGGGTTAGGTGGTGCAGGAACACCAGCTGGCCCTGCAGAGTGAGGCGACGGGTGAGGGCCACCAACTGGAGGTGAGGGAGGGCCACCAACTGGAGGTGAGGGAGGACCACCAGCTGGAGGTGAGGGAGGGCCACCAGCTGGAGGTGAGGGAGGGCCACCAGCTGGAGGTGAGGGAGGACCACCAGCTGGAGGTGAGGGAGGAAGCCTCAGGTGGGGTCAGGTGAGGTGGCCGCACACATCAAGGGTGAGGCCAGACAAATTAAGATCTTTAATAACACGTACAACAACTGAGGGTTTGAATTAGAGGGTTGAGCAGTAATTGCCGGAGGTTGTGACCGCCAGTATTGATCATGGCCAGGTATGCCGGGCGTGGGAGGAGGTCGTGTGTGCACATCAGTCTCGGCTGCTCTCATGTCTGACCCGTTATTAAGGGAAGACCACTTATCCTCCAACGTTAAGATGGAGTTTATATGAGACAGGTCATACTTCACCTGCTGGTGATGACTGACAATAATGATGGTGTTATTGTGTCTTCCAGTCTCTCTCTCTCTCTCTCTCTCTCTCTCTCTCTCTCTCTCTCTCTCTCTCTCTCTCTCTCTCTCTCTCTCTCCACACGCACACACACGCGCACACACACATTTATATATACATACCATTGCATGGTTTCTCCTGACCTCTTTATGTGCTTCTGTATACCAAGTTAACCCACGTTGCTATATTCCTTGCACGCCTCACACCCTCCTGCATGTTCAGGACGCGAGCACTCAGCGCCTCTTACCCTCGATCCTTACGCCTCCTCCATAGTTTCACCTTGTTCCTTGTTCCCTGCACCTCCGACATACATAATCTCATAATCATTCTCTCTTCGCTCATCCTCTCCATATCTCCAAACCATTGCAGTACATCCTTTCCAGCTCACTTGTGCAACCTCCACTTCCTCCCACAACTCTATCTTACCTTATCATGTGGCATTCGGTCAGCTTTCTTTGCACCACATACAGTCATCAAACATTTCATTTCAAACACTCATCCTTTTCCTGACTTAGTCATTTAGGTCCCACGTCTCGTGTCCATACAACACTGATGAGACTACAATACCATCAACTATACCTATCTTTGCCCTCACGGACAGTAACCTCATATTTCTCACTGCGTCCAGGACCTTTGCCCCCTCACCCACCTTACGGATCATCTGAGCTCCCATGGTACCATCCACTGCCTTGTCCACTCCCGGGTATCTAAAACACTCCACCTCCTCCAGGTTCTCTCCAATCAAACTCACGCTTCAAATATTTAAACTGTCTCTCTCCACTGATAAACCTAACCCAACCTTGTATTCATATGCATTACTCTTAACTTTCTCCTTTCTCATACGCTGGAGTGGATGGTATTGCAGTAGAATTTATCAAGAAAGCGGTTAACTGTGCTGTTGATTGGTTGGTAAGGATATTCAGTGTACGTATGGATCATGGTGAAGTGCATGAGGATTGGCGGAATGCAAGTATAGTGCCATTATATAAAGACAAGGGGGATAAAGTATAGTGTTCAGTTTATAGAGTTATAAGTTTGCTGAGGATGTAAGGCATGTGTACGTGTAGGAAGAGAGGAAAGTGATTGGTTCTCAGTGAATGTAGGTTTGCGGCAGGGGTGTGTGATGTCTCCATGGTTGTTTAATTTGTTTATGGATGGGGTTGTTAGGGAGGTAAATGCAAGAGTTTTGGAAAGAGGGGCAAGTATGAAGTCTGTTGGGGATGAGAGAGCTTGGGAAGTGAGTCAGTTGTTGTTCGCTGATGATACAGCGCTGGTGGCGGATTCATGTGAGAAACTGCAGAAGCTGGTGACGGAGTTTGGTAAAGTGTGTGGAAGAAGAAAGTTAAGAGTAAATGTGAATAAGAGCAAGGTTATTAGGTACAGTAGGGTTGAGGGTCAAGTCAATTGGGAGGTGAGTTTGAATGGAGAAAAACTGGAGGAAGTGAAGTGTTTTAGATATCTGGGAGTGGATCTGTCAGCGGATGGAACCATGGAAGCGGAAGTGGATCATAGGGTGGGGGAGGGGGCGAAAATTTTGGGAGCCTTGAAAAATGTGTGGAAGTCGAGAACATTATCCCGGAAAGCAAAAATGGGTATGTTTGAAGGAATAGTGGTTCCAACAATGTTGTATGGTTGCGAGGCGTGGGCTATGGATAGAGTTGTGCGCAGGAGGATGGATGTGCTGGAAATGAGATGTTTGAGGACAATGTGTGGTGTGAGGTGGTTTGATCGAGTAAGTAACGTAAGGGTAAGAGAGATGTGTGGAAATAAAAAGAGCGTGGTTGAGAGAGCAGAAGAGGGTGTTTTGAAATGGTTTGGGCACATGGAGAGAATGAGTGAGGAAAGATTGACCAAGAGGATATATGTGTCGGAGGTGGAGGGAACGAGGAGAAGAGGGAGACCAAATTGGAGGTGGAAAGATGGAGTGAAAAGGATTTTGTGTGATCGGGGCCTGAACATGCAGGAGGGTGAAAGGAGGGCAAGAAATAGAGTGAATTGGAGCGATGTGGTATACAGGGGTTGACGTGCTGTCAGTGGATTGAATCAAGGCATGTGAAGCGTCCGGGGTAAACCATGGAAAGCTGTGTAGGTATGTATATTTGCGTGTGTGGACGTGTGTATGTACATGTGTATGGGGGGGGGGGTTGGGCCATTTCTTTCGTCTGTTTCCTTGCGCTACCTCGCAAACGCGGGAGACAGCGACAAAGTATAAAAAAAAGAAAAAAAAAAAGTTTGCTGAGTATTCCTGGTAGGTTCTATGGGAGGATATTGACTGAGAGAGTGAAGGCATGTACAGAACATCAGACTTGGGAGCAGCAATGTGGTTTCAGAAGTGGTAGACGATGCGTGGAACAGGTGTTTTCTTCAAAGGATGTATCTGAGAAATACTTAGAAAAACAGATTTATTTGTATGTAGCATTTATGGATATAGAGAAGGTATATGAGATGGTTGATAGAGATGTTTTGTGGATGGTCTTAGGAATATATGTCGTGAGAAGAAAACTGCTCGAAGCAATGAAAAGTTTTCATCAAGGGTGTAAGCTTTCTCTGCGAGTAAGAAGAAAGGAGAGTGATTGGTTCCCAGAGAAGGCTGGTCTGCGGCAGGGGTGTGTGATGTCAGCACGGTTGTATCATTTGTTAGTGGATGAGGTGGTTAGGGAGGTAAATGCTAGTCTTTGAGAAAGAGGCGAATATGCAGTTTGTCGGGGATGAGAGGGCCTGGGAAGTGAGTCACTTGTTATTTGCAGATGATACAGCACTGGTCGCTGGTTCGAATGAGAAACTGCAGAAGCTGAAAACTGAGTTTGAAAGAGTATGTGAAAGGAGGAAGTTGAGAGTGAATGTGAATAAGAGCAAGGTTATTAGGTCCAGTAGGGTTGAGGTACAAGTTAGTTGGGATGTAAGTTTGAATGGAGAATAATTGGAGGAAGTGGTTTTAAATATCTGGGCGTGAACTTAGCAGCGAGTGGAATCATGATAGCGGAAGTGAGTCACAGGGTGGAGGAGGGGACGAAGGTTCTGGGAGCGATGAAGAATGTGTGGAAAGAGAAAACATTATGTTGGAGAGCAAAAATGGGTATGTTTGAAGGAATAGTGGTTCCAACAATGTTATATGGTTGCGAGGCGTGGGCTATAGATAGAGTTGTGCGGAGGAGGGTGGATGTGCTGGAAATGAAATGTTTGAGGACAATATGTGGTGTGAGGTGGTTTGATCGAGTAAATATTGAAAGGGAAATAAAGATGTGGGGAAATGTGTGGTTAAGAGCAGAAGAGTATGTGTTGAAATAGTTTGGACATGTGGACAGAACGAATGAGGAAAAGTTGACAAAGAGAATATATTTGTCAGAGGTGGAGGAAACAAGAAGAATGGGGAGACCAAATCGGATATGGAGGGATGGAGTGGAAAAGATTTTGGTCGATCGGTGCCTGAACATGCAGGAGGGTGAAAGGTGTGCGAGAAATAGTGTGACTTGGAATGATGTGGTACACTGGGTTCATAGTGCCGTCAACTGCCTTCCCCAGCTCACGTGAAACGTCACAGGTAAACCGTGGTAATGTCTGTGGGGCCTGGATGTGGATATGGAACTCTGGTTTCGGTTCATTACACAGGACTGCTCGAGTATGGATGTAAGCGGATGTGGCCTTTCTTCGTTTGTTTCCTGGCGCTACTTCGGTGACGCGGAGTGCGGCGATCAGGTGTGAGGGAAGAAAAAATATAAATATATAATTTCTTCTTTTACTCCATGCATTTATGGGGCGGCTTATCGTTGGGAATGCATGACTGTGAGCAAGTATAAATATGTACTTATATATATATGAGCAACGGGGTCTAGACTGGTCACATCCCATCAGACTCACATTACCAGCAGTTAGTAGTTTACAGAACCTTACTGTACCAACATGGAGGTATGTGAACACGAATACAGTGCATATGATCGCGCACGCTCAGGGACGTTAAGAGAAAGGGTATTCGATTACTTGTAATCGATTAGTCATTTCCGTATCAGGGACGATCATAACCGAGCGGTTAGCGTTTCAAACTACCACGCAAGGTTCCCGGGTTCGAGTCCTTGCTGTTGGAAGGCATCATATGTTCTATGCACTATATTCGTGTTCGTATACTTACGCGTTTGACAGTTAGGTTCTGTAAATTGCTAGTTACTGGTAATGTGAGCCAGATGGGGTTTGACCGGTCTAAACCCCGTTGCACATGGATGTGAGACGAATGGTTTTCCATTACTTGTAATCGGATAGTCATTTCTCTATTAGGAACGATCATAACCGAGCAGTTAGCGTTCCCAACTAGCAGGCAAAGGTCCCGAGTTCGAGTCCTTGGTGATGGAGGGCAGGTCATGATTGTCACTCGGGCAGATCATATCGTCCGGGAAGGTCATAACACCAGCTGGTCAGGTCATGATACCACCCAGGCAGGTCATAACACCATTTAGTCAGGTCAGGATATCCTCCGGGAAGGTCATAACACCAGCTGGTCAGGTCATGATACCACCCAGGCAGGTCATAACACCATTTAGTCAGGTCAGGATATCCTCCGGGAAGGTCATAACACCAGCTGGTCAGGTCATGATACCACCCAGGCAGGTCATAACACCATTTAGTCAGGTCAGGATATCCTCCGGGAAGGTCACAACACCAGCTGGTCAGGTCAGGCACACAGTGTAGCCAGAGCCGGAGTGTAGCGGCAGGTGTGAGGTGTGGGTCGTGTGCTCCTCAGCTGTCAGACCACAGTGAGCGGTGCAGCAGGGAGGACAGCAGCCGCTGGCGAGGGGCAGCCAGCTGCCAGCACAGCAGATGCTGGGACAGACATAACCCGACACCCAGACTCGGGCAAGACGCTGCCGCCGCCACCAGGCAGACGCGGGCGGGGTGGCCAGGTGGCCAGGTGGCCAGCGAGGGCCGGCAAGGTGGGCCCTCCGCCCCCAGGCCCACTACTAGGGCCTCCCAGGGACGCCTCCCCAGCGGCCGGACGCCACACGCCCGTATGGTAATGACTCCGTGATAACAATCCAGATGGAGGCAAGCAGTCAGGGAGACAGATCAAACATCAGAGTGTAGAATAATGATGATATTACTCAATACGACATGACGCAAATGTGATGAAGGAAATGAAAATGAGGAATACGCGAGAGCAAGTTAGTGTGCGCTGCTGTACAGTGTGACCCGTACACTGAGTCACGTCTGGACTCCTTTCCCTCAACTCCATCACCTTAATCTGTCAGCTTAGACGTTCCCTCCACCACTGAACCTCCTCCCCACACAACAGACACCCCAACTGTGTCTGTCTTATCTACCTGTCTTCACTGGTCGGTGCTGACGATGCAGAGTCGTCTGTGAAGTGTAGTCTGGCAAGCGAAGTCTGAGAAACAATCTTTAAAGTGAAGTCTGTGACTTAGATCGTCCAGACTGCATCTGTCTGCACAGACCAGTCTCTGTGCCACTCACACACCACCGAACTTAAAGTTTTGTTCATAGACTCTTGAATAAGCTGTCCAAGTCTTGCTGTACCCCTGCCACACTTACTGATGCTGCTCAGGTCTTGCTGTACCCCTGCCACACTTACTGATGCTGTCTATGTCTTGCTGTACCCCTGCCACACTACTGATGCTGTCCAGGTCTTGCTGTACCCCTGCCACACTTACTGATGCTGCTCAGGTCTTGCTGTGCCCCTGCCACACTTACTGATGCTGCTCAGGTCTTGCTGTGCCCCTGCCACACTTACTGATGCTGCTCAGGTCTTGCTGTACCCCTGCCACACTACTGATGCTGCTCAGGTCTTGCTGTACCCCTGCCACACTTACTGATGCTGTCTAGGTCTTGCTGTACCCCTGCCACACTACTGATGCTGTCCAGGTCTTGCTGTACCCCTGCCACACTTACTGATGGTGTCCAGGTCTTGCTGTACCCCTGCCACACTTACTGATGGTGTCCAGGTCTTGCTGTACCCCTGCCACACTTACTGATGGTGTCCAGGTCTTGCTGTACCCCTGCCACACTTACTGATGCTGCTCAGGTCTTGCTGTACCCCTGCCACACTTACTGATGCTGTCCAGGTCTTGCTGTACCCCTGCCACACTTACTGATGCTGTCCAGGTCTTGCTGTACCCCTGCCACACTTACTGATGCTGTCCAGGTCTTGCTGTACCCCTGCCACACTTACTGATGCTGCTCAGGTCTTGCTGTACCCCTGCCACACTTACTGATGCTGCTCAGGTCTTGCTGTACCCCTGCCACACTACTGATGGTGTCCAGGTCTTGCTGTACCCCTGCCACACTACTGATGCTGTCCAGGTCTTGCTGTACCCCTGCCACACTTACTGATGCTGCTCAGGTCTTGCTGTACCCCTGCCACACTTACTGATGCTGTCCAGGTCTTGCTGTACCCCTGCCACACTTACTGATGCTGCTCAGGTCTTGCTGTACCCCTGCCACACTTACTGATGCTGCTCAGGTCTTGCTGTACCCCTGCCACACTACTGATGGTGTCCAGGTCTTGCTGTACCCCTGCCACACTACTGATGGTGTCCAGGTCTTGCTGTACCCCTGCCACACTTACTGATGGTGTCCAGGTCTTGCTGTACCCCTGCCACACTTACTGATGCTGCTCAGGTCTTGCTGTACCCCTGCCACACTTACTGATGCTGTCCAGGTCTTGCTGTACCCCTGCCACTCTTGTTCTCTCCTTAGTCGCCTCCACAGTTCAGGTCAAACTCTGGTCTACTATAGCCTTGAGTTATCATAACCCTGGTCTACCATATCCCTGGTCTACCATATTCCTGGTCTACCATAACCCTGGTCTACCATATCCCTGGTCTACCATATCCCTGGTCTACCATAACCCTGGTCTACCATATCCCTGGTCTACCATATTCCTGGTGTACCATATCCCTGGTCTACCATAACCCTGGTCTACCATAACCCTGGTCTACCATATTCCTGGTCTACCATATTCCTGGTCTACCATATCCCTGGTCTACCATAACCCTGGTCTACCATAACCCTGGTCTACCATATTCCTGGTCTACCATATTCCTGGTCTACCATATCCCTGGTCTACCATATTCCTGGTCTACCATAACCCTGGTCTACCATAACCCTGGTCTACCATATTCCTGGTCTACCATATCCCTGGTCTAACATAACCCTGGTCTATCATATTTCTGGTCTACCATATCCCTGGTCTACCATATCCCTGGTCTAACATAACCCTGGTCTACCATATTTCTGGTCTACCATAACCCTGGTCTAACATAACCCCGGTCTACCATATTTCTGGTCTACCATATCCCTGGTCTACCATATCCTTGGCCTACCATAACCCTGATCTACCATAACCCTGGTCTACCATATCCCTGGTCTACCATATCCCTGGTCTACCATATCCCTGGTCTACCATATCCCTGGTCTACCATAACCCTGGTCTACCATATCCCTGGTCTAACATAACCCTGGTCTACCATATTTCTGGTCTACCATAACCCTGGTCTACCATATTCCTGGTCTATCATATCCCTGGTCTAACATAACCCTGGTCTATCATATTTCTGGTCTACCATATCCCTGGTCTACCATATTCCTGGTCTACCATATCCCTGGTCTAACATAACCCTGGTCTACCATATTTCTGGTCTACCATAACCCTGGTCTACCATATTCCTGGTCTATCATAACCCTGGTCTACCATATCCCTGGTCTAACATAACCCTGGTCTACCATATTTCTGGTCTACCATATCCCTGGTCTACCATATCCCTGGTCTACCATATCCCTGGTCTACCATATCCCTGGTCTACCATAACCCTGGTCTACCATATTCATGGTCTACCATATCCCTGGTCTACCATATTCCTGGTCTACCATATCCCTGGTCTACCATATCCCTGGTCTACCATATCCCTGGTCTACCATATTCCTGGTCTACCATATCCCTGGTCTACCATATTCCTGGTCTACCATATCCCTGGTTTAACATAACCCTGGTCTACCATAACCCTGGTCTACCATATCCCTGGTCTAACATAACCCCGGTCTACCATATTTCTGGTCTACCATATCCCTGGTCTACCATATCCCTGGTCTACCATAACCCTGGTCTACCATATTCCTGGTCTATCATATCCCTGGTCTACCATATTCCTGGTCTACCATAACCCTGGTCTACCATATCCCTGGTCTACCATATCCCTGGTCTACCATATCCCTGGTCTACCATATCCCTGGTCTACCATAACCCTGGTCTACCATATCCCTGGTCTACCATATTTCTGGTCTACCATAACCCTGGTCTACCATATTCCTGGTCTACCATATCCCTGGTCTACCATATCCCTGGTCTACTATCCCTCTGTTCTACTATGGCTCTGGGCTGCTATGGCTCCAGTATGATATAGCCCCAGCCTGCAGAAGCCCTGGCCTCACTCGACCATTACGGTGGCACATGGGGACAGGGCCCACCTCACTAGTCCCCACCACGATGGGACCTGGGGACAAGGTGCACCTCACTAGTCCCCACCACTGCTGGATCTGAGGATGAGCTGTTCCTTACCAGTCCCCGCCATTACGGCAGGTGGGGACTGGCCACATCCCATCACTCCCCATTTCTACGGAACCTGGAAGCGGGCCGGACCTGGCCAGTCCCCGCCACACATGACCAGTCAAGCTCTGCCTCCACACCCGTGTCCCCTGCATCACTGCCTCGGTCACTGTTGTGTCCCCTGCATCACTGCCTCGATCACTGTTGTGTCCCCTGCATCACTGCCTTGGTCACTGTTGTGTCCCCTGCATCACTGCCTCGGTCACTGTTGTGTCCCCTGCATCACTGCCTCGGTCACTGTTGTGTCCCCTGCATCACTGCCTCGATCACTGTTGTGTCCCCTGCATCACTGCCTCGGTCACTGTTGTGTCCCCTGCATCACTGTGTTGGTCACCGCTCTGTTTCCTCCATTTCTCTCTGTACAGTGATCTAGATCCCACAGGGTGTACATACCCCCAGTCATGGCCTTCACGGGTGAAATGAAATAAGTTATGAGAAGAAGAGAGATGACAGACTCTTACTTGTGGAGAGGTTATACAACAGGAGGAGAGGATGACGGAGGACAAAGCTACACTTTCATTACAGGAAGCAACAGCTACACACACGAACCGTGGGACACAAGCAGACAGCTCACGAACACACTGATCAAACTGATGACGTCCACAGCACATGGAGAGGACAGCATCATCATGGTGGACAGAGAGGTGATGCCTAGAAGGAGTGAGGCATGCAGACTTAATGAGATGGAAGATTTGTTTGATCCCGAGAGGCGGAAGAAAAACCAGCTCATATATGTGAGCGTCTCCATACAACTCCGTGTACGTATGAAACTGCTGCTCACAAAAACAATAATTACGACACCTGTACAACACGCCCGGGTACACAGACGGAGGCTTCGTAAGGCTGAGCATTGGAGGTGTCCAGGATAGAGTGGGAGGGGGGGGGTATGCTTATATCCAGCATGTATGTATGTATGTATGTATGTATGTATGTATGTATGTAGGTAGGTATGTATGTATGTATTACTGCTGGCCCGAATAATGATGTTCTGGAAAACAACAAAGAAAACGAGTGATATTTAGACGGAGTTACAGGTTAATATTGTGTTTGAGCTCTACTGAATTTGACCATGTTGTTGCCTCCGTATCTGTACAGGTATGAAGACAGGGAAAAGATATGCTCAGTACGAGAAAGAGTATCATAGTGAGAAGAGAAGGATATTCAGTACAATCATACAAAGTGGAGTCATCAGCGTCAGAGTGAGTGAAGTTACATAGTGAAAAGAGAAGATGAAGAAAGGAAGTAGGCGACAGGATACAGCCCTGAGGAACACTACTTTTGATAGGATAAGAATAGGATGTTACTTCATCTACCACTACTGCTGTGGACCGACGAAAGAGACTGTGTAGTAGAGGACAGAGAGAGAGGCAGAAAAGTTAAAGGAGAGAAGTATGGAAAGCAAAGACTTGCGTCACATTCTGTCAGATCCGAAGGCTTGATGGAGGCAGAAAATGTAATGTTCTGAGATGGAGGAGCAGATGTGATACACTCACATGGGAGAGGTTGGCTTCGACCTTGCACTGGGAGAGCCATATTGATTATCATCAGAAAGACGACAGTGGGAACTGAGTCTGATAAAGTGGACGTTAAGAACATCTTCAGAAACATAGAAAACCGGAAGTAAGGGCAGTGGAGTTATAGTTGTGTGTGTGTGTGTGTGTGTGTGTGTGTGTGTGTGTGGTGTGTGGTGTGGTGTGTATGGTGTGCGTGGTGTGCGTGGTGTGTGTGTGTGTGTGTGTGTGTGTGTGTGTGTGTGTGTGTGTGTGAGGGTTGTTACCAATTTGTACTATACAAGAGGGAGTTCTACATTCGTAAGGTCCCATCACTTGAAGTGCCTCGTACGTCATCCAGTTCGCTGAAGGTTCCGCATGTTGCTTGTGTTCACAGTCTCGTCTTCCTGCCTCCACCAGTCCTGTACTGCTACAATATTTACATATCCTTGAACGAGTCGATTGCTTAATGTCATGTGTTGGCTTCTGGTTCCTCTAGACTCGTACTTTTCGAACAACTGGTCATCGATGGCTTCATCAAACTGATTTAAAAATTTATAGTTATGATCAGATCACCCCTTGATCTTCTCTCTTCCATAGTGGACAAATATAGGCCATCTAGCCTCTCTGTAACACGTCTACTCTAATTCTAGCATCATCGTTGTTGTCCTTCTGTTCTGCTTGTTCGCCTTCCTTCAGGTTCGGTGACCAAACTCTAGAAACATACCAGAGTTTTGGTCTTATTACGGGAGACGCAGACGATGTGGGTGTGAGGAGGTGATACACCCGGGCCTGGGCCAGGGTCGTGTGAGGCAGCCCCTCGGCCACTACCTCCCTCACGGACACCATCTCAAGTACTAAAAATCTGAGCAGTATTAAGGAGACCCGAGGGAGGGAGACACGAGGGAGGGTCACACACGAGGGAGGGTCACACACGAGGGAGGGTCACACACGAGGGAGGGTCACACACGAGGGAGGGAGACACACGAGGGAGGGTCACACACGAGGGAGGGTCACACACGAGGGAGGGTCACACACGAGGGAGGGTCACACACGAGGGAGGGAGACACGAGGGAGGGTCACACACGAGGGAGGGTCACACACGAGGGAGGGTCACACACGAGGGAGGGTCACACACGAGGGAGGGTCACACACGAGGGAGGGTCACACACGAGGGAGGGTCACACACGAGGGAGGGAGACACACGAGGGAGGGTCACACACGAGGGAGGGTCACACACGAGGGAGGGTCACACACGAGGGAGGGTCACACACGAGGGAGGGAGACACGAGGGAGGGTCACACACGAGGGAGGGTCACACACGAGGGAGGGTCACACACGAGGGAGGGAGACACACGAGGGAGGGTCACAAACGAGGGAGGGAGACACAAGGGAGGGTCACACACGAGGGAGGGAGACACGAAGGAGGGTCATACACGAGGGAGGGTCACACACGGGGGAGGGAGACACGAAGGAGGGTCACACACGAGGGAGGGTCACACACGAGGGAGGGAGACACGAGGGAGGGTCACACACGAAGGAGGGTCACACACGAGGGAGGGAGACACGAAGGAGGGTCATACACGAGGGAGGGTCACACACGAGGAGGGTCACACACGAGGGAGGGTCACACACGAGGGAGGGAGACACGAAGGAGGGTCATACACGAGGGAGGGTCACACACGATGGAGGGTCACACACGAGGGAGGGTCACACACGAGGGAGGGAGACACACGAGGGAGGGTCACAAACGAGGGAGGGAGACACGAGGGAGGGTCACACACGAGGGAGGGAGACACGAAGGAGGGTCATACACGAGGGAGGGTCACACACGAGGGAGGGTCACACACGAGGGAGGGTCACACACGAGGGAGGGTCACACACGAGGGAGGGTCACACACGAGGGAGGGTCACACACGAGGGAGGGTCACACACGAGGGAGGGTCACACACGAGGGAGGGAGACACACGAGGGAGGGACACACACGAGGGAGGGTCACACACGAGGGAGGGACACACACGAGGGAGGGACACACACGAGGGAGGGTCACACACGAGGGAGGGACGCACACGATGGATGTACTTGATAATAATGAGGCAATTGTTCATGAGGATGGATGATGAAGGTGTAGGCAGGATGGATGATGAAGGTGTAGGCAGGTTGGATGATGAAGGTGTAGGCAGGATGGATGATGAAGGTGTAGGCAGGATGGATGATGAAGGTGTAGGCAGGATGGATGATGAAGGTGTAGGCAGGATGGATGATGAAGGTGTAGGCAGGATGGAGTGGTCGTGGCGTGGAGAAGATCAATATGTTCCTCGACGTCAGACTCAGACAGGAAAAGTATGATAGTTTCCCTGACGTTGAGTCTTCCTCCGGCGGGGGCCAGCAGCTCGGCTCTAGTTCTCGTGTTCTATGTGGCTCAGGTCATGAAACCTCACAGGTTTAGGGCCACTCTGTGTACCGCTGGACCTGACTCCACCACACCACCAGCTCCTCCAGCATGATGCTGTACACCACCAGCTCCTCCAGCATGGTACTGTACACCACCAGCTCCTCCAGCATGGTGCTGTACACCACCAGCTCCTCCAGCATGGTGCTGTACACCACCAGCTCCTCCAGCAAGGTACTGTACACCACCAGCTCCTCCAGCATGGTACTGTACACCACCAGCTCCTCCAGCATGGTGCTGTACACCACCAGCTCCTCCAGCATGATGCTGTACACCACCAGCCCCTCCAGCATGATGCTGTACACCACCAGCTCCTCCAGCATGGTACTGTACACCACCAGCTCCTCCAGCATGGTGCTGTACACCACCAGCTCCTCCAGCATGGTACTGTACACCACCAGCTCCTCCAGCATGGTGCTGTACACCACCAGCTCCTCCAGCATGATGCTGTACACCACCAGCTCCTCCAGCATGGTGCTGTACACCACCAGCTCCTCCAGCATGGTGCTGTACACCACCAGCTCCTCCAGCATGGTGCTGTACACCACCAGCTCCTCCAGCATGGTGCTGTACACCACCAGCTCCTCCAGCATGATGCTGTACACCACCAGCTCCTCCAGCATGATGCTGTACACCACCAGCTCCTCCAGCATCCAACCTTCTCACAGTTGCCGTCTCGGGAAAAGTAATTGAAGAGGAACAAGTGACTCGCCTTTATTGAGACACCTGCATTGCTCCTCGGGATAACACCAAGTTGAAGACGTGGTGTTGGCGGACGAAGTGACTGGGCAACACGAGACAGCAGGGGAGTGTGTGGGTGCCACTCTCATCTTACGTCAAGAATGGCAACACTTGGCTGTTAAGAACTTGGTAAAATATTATATACAGGAAATTCACCGACTTGGTCACAGCTGTCCTGTGCAACTGCCGACTGTGTGAGGATCATTCGTATACTGGAGGTGGTCACTTCCTCCTTGATACATATCTCACCTTGCCATCCTGCCGCAGGAATCCCTCTTGCAGGGCTCCTGTAGCTTACGTGGAGCTGGTCACCTCCACACTGCAGGACCACAGGTCAGGAAGTCTGGCCCACCATGTCTTGGTGGGTTTAGTGTAGAACACTACAGAGGTGATTAATGGCTTTAGTGCTGATGAATCGATTATCTAATTTTGGAAAGACAGATGACGTCCAAAGTATCGAAGAGAAAGTGTAACCCGTACATGTCTTCGGAAGGTTTTCACCACTTCTCTTCACAACAAACCTTTCACGTCACAACCACCCCACATCTGCCACCCTATTATCTAACACACTCGACAGTCCTCCACAATGCTCACTCCATCTCCTGTTCACCACATCTTTGTCTGTTGTCCTCATCTGCTTTCCTCACTGATGCCTACATGTCTTCCTTCGTTCTCCTCGCACTATCCACTTTGTTTCTAAACTTTTTCATCATAAAGTTTGCTGATACTCACTCAACCCGACTCTCATTTGCCCTCTTTTTCAGTCCCTGCACCTTCCTTCTGACCTCCTGCCTTTTTCTTTTGTACGTCCCCCAACCAATTGCATTCCTTGTCTGCAGAGAGCGTCCATACTGCGCTTTTTTTCTTTTTCATTAGTCACTGAACTTCCTCATTCCAACATTCACTATCCTTTCTCAACTACCCACATCCCACCTTCCGCACGCCAAACTTTACCCACACATGTAAGCTGCATTTCTCTATATACTTCCCAATCCGCGCCCACTCATCTACTCCCGTTTAGTGTAGTGCCATTGTGTAAAGCAAGGGTGACACAGGTGAGTGTTTGATCTGCAGTGTTTCAAGATCGTTGAATAAACCTGGTAAGTTGCTCGGGAGAGTGATGATATTGCGGCATACACAGAGTATCAGATTGGGGAGGAGCAGTGTGGTTTCAGAAGTGGTAGAGGATGTGTGGATCAGGTGTTTGCTTTGAAGAATGTATGTGAGAAATACTTAGAAAAGCAAATGGATTTGTATGTAGCATTATGGATCTGGAGAAGGCATGTAATGGGATTGATAAAGATGCCTTGTAAGTTTTAAGAACGTATGATGTGGAAGAAAGCTGCTAGAAGCAATGAGAAGTTTTCATTAAGAGTGCAAGACGTTTGTACGAGTAGGATGAGAGGAGAGTGAGTAGTTCCAGGTGAAGGCTGGTCTGCGGCCGCCATGATGTCACCATGGCTGTTTAATTTCTTTATGGACGGCATTGTGAGAGGAATTAATGCACGAGTCTTAGAGACAGAGGCGAGGATGCGAGGGTGACTGGGACGTGTCAGACGTTATTTGCTATCACAACACCGATGATGACAGATTCCAGGGAAAAACTAGTGAAGGTTGTGTCTGATCTTGGCAGAGTGAGAGGATGGAGAACGTTGAGAACAAGCATAATAAAAGCAAGATTATCATGTTCAGCAGTGGAAGGTAGCGGGTCAGTCTGAGTGTGAGTTTGACCGAGGACGACCTCGACGTGGTGGGGTGATTTGGATACATGGGAGTTGGACACAACAGCAAATGGAACCATGGGATCTACAGTAAGCAAGCCAGAGGATGGGCTTGGGGGGGGGGGGGGGGGGGGCTTTTGCATTGTGAGGAGAGAGGGAAAAGAGACGTCACGGTCTGTGAGGACAAGGATGGATATCTGTATGTCTGATTCATAGTAGTTCCTCCAGCGGTGTTGTGTGGATGCGAGACATGGGCCATAGATATGTAGTAGGGAGGAAGGTGGATGTGTTGGATATGAAATGTTTGAGGACAGTTTGTGACGTGGGGAAGGTTGATCCGATAAGAAATTATAATGTAAGAAAGAAATGTAGTTGTAAGTGGAGTATGTACGAAAAAGCTGAAGAGGGTGCGCTGAAATGGTTTGGATAAATGGTTAGTACGAGTCAGGAAATGATGAATAAGAGTGTATACATGTCAGAAGTGGAAGGACCAAGGCAGATGGGAACACTAAGAGCAGGTGACACGAGGGAGAGAAAGATACTTTATGTGTTCGGAGTTTGAACATGCAGGAGGGTGTGGCACATACAAAGGATAGAGTAAACTAGAACAATGTGGTATATAGAGGGCGACGTGCTCTTAATGGGCTAAAACAGGGCGGTCAGAGTAAACCAGAGAGGGGTCTGTTGTGGTGAAGGGGTTGTGGAGAAGGGGTTGTGGAGAAGGGGTTGTGGAGAAGGGGCTGTGGTTAAGGGGTTGTGGTTTCAGTGGTGGTTTATTAGTCAGCAGGTGAGCAGGGTGTGGCCGGACGACCGTGTTAATTCGTCTGGTCCTGACGCTGTCGTCCAGGTGGTACAATACACAGGCTAGTCTTCATGAGTCATGTTTTGGTGCCAAGTGTTGTTGTTCACACAGTAACCAGATCACATGACCCACGTCCACGTCACACTTCTGCCCTGCCAGGTGGACCCACAAGACTCACCTGATTGGTAGGTTCCCGATGTTGGCTCCGCCCCCTTCGGTGATGTCACCATTACTATGACCGTCGTTATGGTCACACGTCAGTACACATATGCAGGTCAGCTGGGTCAAGATGTAGGTCAGTAGTGGTGCAGGTCAGCTGGGTCAAGATGTAGGTCAGTAGTGGTGCAGGTCAACTGGGTTACCTGTAGTCCACATTACAGAAATGGAGCTGGATGTTACAGGCTGGGGGATCCTGGGGGATGGATGATCAGCCAGCACGGGGTCTGGGGTCATGGTGAGGCTGGGGGATCCTGGGGGATGGATGATCAGCCAGCACGGGGTCTGGGGTCATGGTGAGGCTGGGGGATCCTGGGGGATGGATGAGGGACTGGTGATGGTAGTATAGAGTGATGATCACCGCCAGCTGAGGGGTATCGGGGCCAGTTGTCTCGAAGCTGAGGGGTATCGGGGCCAGTTGTCTCGAAGCTGAGGGGTAGCGGGGCCAGTGATCTCGAAGCTTCGTCTGGTCCCTAAGCTTCAGTGGATGTTTACCATCACCTGGGCAACACTGTGGTCAGGCTGACGCTTTCTAGCGACTGACGGGCAGCTGTCAGGCCGCCTGGTGTGGGGCCACCTCCTCCTCCTCCTCCTCCGTCCCCAGCATGTCAGCAATACCGGGAATGGAAGTTGCTCTTGACCTGGAACATGGTGAAAAAAAGATAATAATAATATTGGCAGATTGTCTGGATGCAGAAAATTGGCATCGTTCGAACCCGTGCAGCTGTGTGCGGTGAGGGGGTACCTCCAGCTGCGCCTCCTACAGATGTACCTCGACAGCTGGGTCCTCTAACGTGACGATCGCTATCATATGCGGGTGACCGCTTACTTCACGTCCTGTGTGGACCTCAACAGCCACAGTACACCGGGCAGTAGCAGGTCAGTGTGGCCAGCGTGCAGGGATCAGGACGAGGCCAGGCTACGTCCGTCTCCCGGCCACCTGTGAACCCGCGTCCGGTCTCCTGCGCGCGCACACACCTGCCTCCAGGCTGCCGCTGCCTCGCGTCTCTCGTGTTTTATTTCTCGTCTGACGCCGAGGGCAGGAGGTGGGCCGCCCCTCCAGAGGCAAGAGGAGCCAGCAGCTCCCCTCGTGAACGCCTCATAACTCGACCTTCAGGATGAAGGAAACAGAATCTTGAAGGTGAAGTATCGCGCGTGAGGGGACGTGGGCACCCCGGCTTGACCACGTGTCTGCAGCCGGCACGCGCGCCCGGCGTACACTAGCCACGAGCAGACCGCTCACGTGATCGTGGTGGTGTGATTATAGACCTTACTGGTGCTTGACGTAGAGGTCATAGTCGCTGCTCATGATGCCGCACCTCGGGGCTTCGGGTGACCATGTCGGACGCGCCTCAGGCCAGGCCGTCGTCAGCAGGGAGGGGGGGCTGCCTGGACCCGCAAGGGTGGGGTAGGTAGAGTCAGGCTGGACCCACCTGGTAGCGGGGCTAGGGTCGTCCTGGACCCACCTGGTAGCGGGGCTAGGGTCGTCCTGGACCCACCTGGTAGCGGGGCTACGGTCGTCCTGGACCCACCTGGTAGCGGGGCTAGGGTCGCCCTGGACCCACCTGGTAGCGGGGCTAGGGTCGTCCTGGACCCACCTGGTAGCGGGGCTAGGGTCGTCCTGGACCCCCGCTACCACGCCTCTTCATGATAATAACCTGAACTTATGATGAACATATTGCAACTAGTCGGCCGGCCAGGCGGTGATGGCGGTGGGGTGGAGGAGAGTGGTGGTGGTGGTGATGGTGGAGGACGGTCGTGGTGGAGGAGAGTGGTGGTGGTGGTGGAGGAGAGTGGTAGTGTGGTGGAGGAGTGGTGGTGGTGGTGGTGGTAGCTGGCCAGTAGGGAACCATCACCACCTGCCTGACGACACGTAAGTCGTCCTCCCGCCACCAGGCGCGACCTCTGATACCCTGACCTCACCACCTGTCCCACAGCTGACCCCTGGTGGTGATAGGCCTCTCTCTCTCTCTCTCTCTCTCTCTCTCTCTCCCTCTCTCTCTCTCTCTCTCTCTCTCTCTCTCTCTCTCTCTCTCTCTCTCTCTCTCTCTCCGAAGACCCAGATCATGCCCCACAAACCTCCTTGAATCTTATCATACATTACTCACAAGACGACACAAAAGCAATAGATACAATATTTCTGGACTTGCAGATGACACACAGATCGGCAATACCATATCAACTGAAGATGATAACGTGGGCTAAGGTTACATGAGGATCTGGATATAATCTTTAAATGGTCTGGAACATAAATGTCATTTATCGTCATGTAGGAAACCTGAACACAAAGTTATCCTGAACTGATGGGTCACAAGATGAAGGCCATCCCTAGTGTCAGGGATCTAGGGGTCATCGTCTCCCAGCATCATAATGAAGCTACCAAGAAAACAAACAGAATGTTGACATTTATTAACACAAACTTTACATTACCTCCCACCTTAGCCATATTAACACAAACTTTACATTACCTCCCACCTTAGCCATATTAACACAAACTTTACATTACCTCCCACCTTAGCCATATTAACACAAACTTTACATTACCTCCCACCTTAGCCATATTAACACAAACTTTACATTACCTCCCACCTTAGCCATATTAACACAAACTTTACATTACCTCCCACCTTAGCCATATTAACACAAACTTTACATTACCTCCCACCTTAGCCATATTAACACAAACTTTACATTACCTCCCACCTTAGCCATATTAACACAAACTTTACATTACCTCCCACCTTAGCCATATTAACACAAACTTTACATTACCTCCCACCTTAGCCATATTAACACAAACTTTACATTACCTCCCACCTTAGCCATATTAACACAAACTTTACATTACCTCCCACCTTAGCCATATTAACACAAACTTTACATTACCTCCCACCTTAGCCATATTAACACAAACTTTACATTACCTCCCACCTTAGCCATATTAACACAAACTTTACATTACCTCCCACCTTAGCCATATTAACACAAACTTTACATTACCTCCCACCTTAGCCATATTAACACAAACTTTACATTACCTCCCACCTTAGCCATATTAACACAAACTTTACATTACCTCCCACCTTAGCCATATTCCTGCCCGCTATGACCACTACAGATATTCTGGATCTGTTTTAGCCTCTATTCCATCCCGCTGTAGACACACACTCTCCCCCAATTGATCCATTTGATCACTCACATACATACATCTGTTCTGACGGCACCTCTCCTCCAGCAGCCCCTTCTAAGTGTAAGTACTGGCACCTCAACAAAGTGGACAGGAATAACTTACGTAACTTCTTTTCTGACTTGCCTTGGGTAAATTACTGTCTCTTACGTGGTGATGCTTGTGTCTCTGCCAAACGTATAGCAGAGGTTATTCTTGTTGGAATGGAAGCATTTATCCCATCTTGCTCCAAGACGACCTCTTCTTCCAACCCATGGTTCAACCGTTCCTGTTATGAGGCCATTCAGGCAAGGGATCAGGCATATCGGGCTTGGAAAAACTCTCCTTCCTCTGACTCACAATCAACTTTTATCCTGGCTGAAGGTTCCAGTCACGGACAGAAGTCCACATCAAGGTCGATCTTAATTGAAATCCAGAGAGAATTATGTAAAGGAAAAACAAAAGACAAGGGAGAGTATTTACAAAATTTGAAAGAAGTGAAGAACCCGCCTTTTAAAATGTGTCAGGTCATAGTTGTAGGGAAAGACATGAGAAGGTAGAGAGTTCCAAAGCTTCGACGTGTAGGGAAAGAAGCAGTTGCCAACGCGGCCCACCCTCGAGTTGCTGACGACCCCACAGTAATCATGTGACGCAGCAGCTGGCCGAGTATTGCGTGCTCTAGCTAGTGGTGGGGGCACACAAGCAGCCAGCTCTCGGGTGCAATTCCAAAGTATTACCAATAGAGGAGAGAAAGTGAACCAACATTGCGGCATAAGGCAAGAGGGTCAAGTTTGGAAGTTAGCCTGACACAGTTTACAATTCGACTTAACTTTCGACTCATCTCTGTCAAGTAAGGATGTAAAGCTAGAACCACCCCAGATGTGAGAGCAGTATTCCATACAAGGACGGATCAATCCCTTGTATAAACGGACCAACTGTTCGAAAGAGAAGTTTCGACATCCAAACAGGACATCCAGTTTCTTAGCGACAGACTTAGCTATTCCTGTAATGTGGGGTTTCCAAGAAAGAATGGATGTTACAGTAATATTAAGTAGGTTCATTGAGTCAATCGGAAGAATTACAGAACCGTCAAAGCAGAAATGAGAGTTGTGAGGAGTTTTCGATAGAGAGATGGGTAGAAATTGGGTCTTGTCGGCATTAAACTGTCCAGGTCTGAGTTTATTGAGGAATTTGTGTCAAGACGAGATGCAGACCGAGTGAGAGAAGAAGGAGCAGAATTGAAGGATGTGGATGAATACAGTGTTGAGTCGTCAGGGTATGAGTGCATTGGATTATCTATGGGGGAGAGGAAATCATTGAAAAGAAAAGGAAAAAAGTGGAGGGGACAGAATAAAACCTTGAGAGGCACCGGTGCTGAAGGAGGAATGGTGGGGGGAAGGCTGATCCATCAACAACCACAGAGAGAGATCGGCCAGAGAGGAAGCTAGATATGAAGGAGCAAAGTGAGGGAGGGAAGCCAAACGAGGGGAGCTTAGAGATGAGACCCCGATGCCACACCGTGTCAAAATCTTTGGTTATGTCAAGGGCAACTACACATGACTCCCCAAAATCTTTTAGGGATGAAGAACAGATATTAGTAATCGCTGCAAGCACGTTATCCGTGAGGCGAAGCGTTCCTTTATGCAAAGGAAGTGTGATAATCTCTCCTCGTTATCCACTGATAGGTCATTCTGGTCTTTAGTTAAGGACATCTCTAACAACTTCTTTCCTTCACTTTTCCGTCCTGACGGTACTATAACTGTCTCTCCCGTAGACAAAGCTACTCTCTTGGGCTCCCGTTCCTCCTCTAACTCTACCTTGGATGACTCTAACTTTCCTTCACCGCTGATGCTCCTCTTGATAATCGTATGTCTCTTCCCGTAATCTCTTTTCGGACTGTCCGAAAAGCGCTTCTTTCTCTGAGCACAAGCAAGGCTTATGGTCCTGATGGCTTCCATCCTCGTGTGCTGAAAGTGTCCCTCTGAACCTGCATCTGTGTTTGCTTGTCTGTTCCATTTCTATTTAAGATCCTCAACTTTCACTTCCTGGATGCATGCGTTGGCACATTCCATCCCTAAGAAGGGTGACCGTTCTGACCCCTCTAACTATCGTCCTGTTGCTTTGACATCTCCCATTCCCAATGTCTTTGAATCCCTCCTCAACTCCCTTATCCTCAAACATTTTAGCTCTCACAGTATGGCATCTGTAAGGCGAGATCCACTGGTGATATTCTTTCCTATCTTACTAATGTCTGGTCATCATCGCTGAAAGATTTTGGGGAACCATGTGTAGTTGCCCTTGACATGTCCCCTCTTTTGTCTTCCCTCCCTCACTTTGCTCCTTCATATCTAGCTTCCTCTCTGGCCAATCTGTCTCTGTGGTTGTTGATGGATCAGCCTCCCCCCCCCCCCCCTCCCCCCACCTTTTCTCTATCAACAGTGGTCTCTAGCGGTGGTTCTAGCACCGCATCCCTACTCGACAGAGTTAAAAGTGATCCGACTTATAAACTGTCCCAATCTAACTTCCAAACTTGACCCTCTTGCCCCACGCCGCAATGTTGGTTCACTTTCCATCTTCTATAGATGTTACTTTGGTTTCTGACCCCGAGAGTTGGCTGCTTGTGTGCCCCCACCACTAGCTAGACCATGCAATACTCGGCCAGCTGCTGCGTCACATGATAACTGTGTGGCCATCGGTCACGAAAAATTACCGTCTGATGTCGTATATTTAGATTTCCAAAAGGCTCTCGATAAGGTACCTCACAAGAGACTTTTACATAAACTCAAAGCACACGGAATCGGTGAAGAACTCTGTACATGGATCAGAGACTGGCTTACCGGAAGAAAGCAACGTGTAGTATTAAACAGCGAAGCCTCAGATTGGCTAGACGTAACGAGTGGTGTGCCACAGGGGTCGGTCCTAGGTCCAATTCTTTTCATAATATACATTAATGACCTTGAACTCGGTCTCATATCTAAAATCTCCAAATTTGTTGACGATACTAAACTAGGAGGTAGAGATGTAAACAGGCGGGACTGCGAAATGATTCAAAGAGATCTTAACTTACTAGCAGAGTGGTCAGACAGATGACAAATGAAGTTTGATGTAGTCAAGTGTAAAGTTACGCACTTTGGAGACAAGAATATACGTTACGACTGCAAACTATTCGGAAACTCTCTAACTAAAGTAATGAAGAAAAGGACCTTGGAGTTGTCATTAGCAACAATTTGAAATACACTAAACAGTGTCAAGCAGCAAGGAAAAAAGGCAACCAAATGTTAGGTTTCATAACCAGGAACACAAGACACCAGAAATAATTCTCACACTTTATAATTCTCTGGTAATACCACACCTTGAATATACAGGTCAGTTTGGGTCTACAAACTATATAAAACACGAGGAAAAATTAGAACAAGTATAAAGACGCGCGACAAAATTGATCACATCCTTTAGAAATCTATCATACGAAGAAAGGCTAAAACGATTGGATCTCTTCTCCCTTATAAAACGCAGACTTCGCGGCGACTTAATCCAAGTGTTCCAAATTGTGAACAAGTTCGATAAAGTAAACCTTGAACATCTTTTCGAAATACAATAAAATACGGTTACCAGGACAAATGGAATATAACTCAAAGCTAAAAGATGTAGTACGGACGTGGGAAAAAGCTTCTTTTCCTATAGGTGTGTTGAGTACTGGAATAAGTTACCGTCAGACGTAGTGAATGCTAAGACTATAAATACCTTCAAAAGTCGTTTAGACAAACATTTTATAAATTCAGGTAAACTTTGAGAAAAACGCCAGAAATAAACTGTATAAACGACAGCAGTAACGGGGACACTAGAAGGCTAATGTGCAGCAGCGGGGAGTCGGTGATAGCTTCAAAAACTGCTGAGCGGAATTACATTTTTCTTGTCAAGTTATTTTCTTTTTCTTTACCAGACAACTCAGTCGTGGGCCAATCGGGCCTCCTGTTGTCTGTCTTCCTCATGTAAACTCAAGTAAAGTCGAAGTTTTGGAAATCTTTACCTTCCCATGTCTTGCCCAATAACTATGACGCCGCACATTTTAAAAGACAGCTTTTTCACTTTCACCAAAATTCGTAAATACTTTCCCTTGTCTTTTCTTTTTTCTGTTTCAAGATTCTCTCTATATTTTCATTAAGGCTCTGCCTTGATGTGGAGTTCATTCCCTGACTGTGACCTTCAACACAGAAAGAAATACAAGAGGAGTCTACTTAGACCACACCTGGAATACGCGGTGCAGTTTGAGGCCCCCTGGTTAAGCAAGGATATTCTCATACTGGAAGCAGTGTAGCCAAGATGAACTAAATTGATTCGCTCGTTACGTAACAAAATATACGAACACACGCTGCCAGACGTAGATAGAGTTGATCTCCCTATGTAAGAGGCATCTCTGAGGCAAAGTAACGTTATGGTTTAGAATACTGTACTGGACTGTGCGAGTTATGGCCTGTACGAGTTATGGACTGTACGAGTTATGGACTGTACGAGTCATGGACTGTACGAGTTATGAACTGTACGAGTTTTGGACTGTGCGAGTTATGGCCTGTACGAGTTATGAACTGTACGAGTTATGAACTGTGCGAGTTATGGACTGTACGAATTATGGACTGTACGAGTTATGAACTGTGCGAGTTACGGACTGTACCAGTTATGAACTGTACGAGTTATGAACTGTACGAGTTATGAACTGTACGAGTTATGAACTGTACGAGTTATGGACTGTACGATTTATGGACTGTGCGAGTTATGGACTGTACGAGTTATGCACTGTGCGAGTTATAGACTGTGCGAGTTATGGACTGTGCGAGTTATGGACTGTGCGAGTTATGAACTGTACGAGTTATGGACTGTACGAGTTATGGACTGTACGAGTTATGGACTGTACGAGTTATGGACCATACGGAATATTTCTTTAGAAGCGACATCATTGATGCTTGTAATAACCTCTAGAAAATGTTGTTCGTCGCAACACTGTAAATATCTTCAAAATTCGGGTTGATCCTCACCAGTGTATCTGCGGTATGGAACAATTCATTTGATCAGTCATGGTAACGTAGTGTATATCATGCTGGCTTCTCAACCACTGACCTCTCCTGGCCACGTTGCTGTACCACACTAACATTGATCACCTGATCTGAGCGAGGACGTAAACATTACCGTATCATTCTTCAACATCAACAATGATATAGTCATGTTGAAGTTTATCCTTACTGTTGTGTTTGCAACAAGAAGTGAAGGGTTATATGTCGGTGGTGAAGGGAGGCATGACATATTCATGTTCATTCTAACTAACGTTTCTCCTATAAAACCATTCCTTCAGGCCTGTTACTCCTGCAAGATATTGTCTTCATCTGTTTACCTGACGACGTGCGCTTGAGGGAGTGGAGTGGAGGGGGGGGGGGGGGGGGGGGGAAGCCTGTGCTTTGCTTTGCCTTTCTTCTCAATGTTCTTAACGGGACAACATTTATGTTTGTTATCTATTTATGTAACGTTAGACTAAGCCAGGACAACTCATGGACCTTGGGGTCTGTGTGGTCTGTTTCTACATAACTCTCTCTCTCTCTCTCTCTCTCTCTCTCTCTCTCTCTCTCTCTCTCTCTCTCTCTCTCTCTCTCTCTCTCTCTCTCTCTCTCTCTCTCTCTCTCTCTCTCTCTCTCTCTCTCTCTCTGAGAAGGTTAACATTCATATCAAGAGCTTTGAAGTAACAGTGAACTACATGTGACTTCATGTCACGCAGGATATATCTACTCTCATCTCCTGCATGTTATCTGTCCTTAGATTTATCATCTGCCCTCCATCTGTATGGCTGAGGCAGGTACGGGCAGCCCCCTGCCCTCAGTAGTTGTCCCCTCCGTCTGTATGGCTGAGGCAGGTACGGGCAGCCCCCTGCCCTCAGTAGTTGTCCCCTCCGTCTGTATGGCTGAGGCAGGTACGGGCAGCCCCCTGCCCTCAGTAGCTGTCCCCTCCGTCTGTATGGCTGAGGCAGGTACGGGCTGCCTCATGATACATTCAGAGACATCTCAACTTGGGCAGAGCGTGACGGAGTGGACAAGTTCCCACACTACCACAAGCCTTTGTGGTCATTCGCTTTGTATGCATGGCTGGGTCGTCTGCAGCCCCATCCACCGTCCCCCACCACACGACCCTAGCGCCCACGACTTGGCCTTACTGGCTGGGTCGTCCCACAGGACCGCGGGCAAGGTGGCAGCCTCAACCAACGTGCTGGAGGTGGGCACATGGTGGGTGGTGGTCAGACAGACAGTGACCAGGGCGGGTGTTGAGGGCGTGGTCCAACTGTGGCATATATTCCTTGCTGGGAGGAGGAGGAGGAGGAGAGGAGCCGAGGAGGAGGAGGAGGAGGAGAGGAGCCGAGGAAGAGGAGGAGGAGGAGAGGAGCCGAGGAAGAGGAGCAGGAGGAGGAGGAGGAGGAGAGGAGCCGAGGAGGAGGAGGAGGAGAGGAGCCGAGGAGGAGGAGGAGAAGAGCCGAGGAGGAGGAGGAGGAGGAGAGGAGCCGAGGAAGAGGAGGAGGAGGAGGAGGAGGAGAGGAGCCGAGGAGGAGGAGGAGGAGGAGGAGGTCCTATAGTGTTACTGACATCCTTTACCTCAGGCAAGTGTGGATGGTGTCAGTCACGGCCGGGGAGGAGGGAGCCTGCAGGAGCCTGCTCACCTGCGTAATGTCCCTCCACATCACCACACACACCGTCGTGTGTGGGTCAGGTGACCCATGAACATATAGTCTCCCGTGCGCCATCACAGTTAACCTGCTGGCAACAGTAAGAAAGAAGTGGGACCTGCATGATATGGGATCTGCAAGAAGTGGGATCGCATCACATTCACTCCAGTAATTCTATGGAATTGTATTCCCTCCACCTGGTATGCTCCCTCTCTGCTTCATTCTACATCCCTCCCTACTCCCTCCTACATCCCTCTAACTGGTATACTCCCTCACTACTCCCTCCTACATCCCTCCACCTGGTATGCTCCCTCCCTACTCCCTCCTACATCCCTCCACCAGGTATGCTCCCTCCTTACTCCCTCCTACATCCCTCCACAGCAGGTCCTCGCTACACGTCACCATCCCTGCCTCCCTCCTGCGCCGTCTGCAGACAGTGGGACACACGAGGATGAGCCTGGAGTGTTAGTGATGCTCTGTACGCAGACGACACCAGTAGCTTCCCCAGCAGCAGACACGACGGCTGGTGTGGGAGCAGAGTCCTCCCGCTGGCTGTTGGTCCCGACCGACCATCTGCTGGACATACCCAGGGTGTCAGTCTGTCAGGAAGTAGTAAGAATCTTAATAGTTCTCATAGATGCAAATCTCTCTCCTCTGCCAGGAGAACGTCTGACCTCACGTTTATTTAGAGAACTGGTGTACTGTGTCCCCTGTTGTGTTGCTAGACGTAGTGGCGTGTGAGGGGACCTGGAGTTATATACAGCACCAGACTCCTGTATTCTAACGTCTACAGATTTTGATCACTACAGCAGGACTCAGGTGATTGTCTTATAAGACAAATGAAGGTTATGTATAACATCTGAGATACGACTCTAACTGATCATGATCCCATGTATGTCCATGTGTGAATGTGTCACTTGTGTTTTGGTGTACACCATGCGTTACCAGCTCATCTGAGACCAGGTCGTAATGCACTATTGTTCACAGCGGTAATGGCGGTGGTCATGACCCTGTTCACAGTGACTCATGGTGGTGGATCATTAGCTTGCAAAGCAGAGAGTCAGCAGACATGCAAGACGGAGGCGGCTCAGGAGCAGATGGTGTCGTCATAGATGAAGTGTTGGGGTAAATCTGGCATTGTAATCGCCGTCATGTGTTCAGGTCATGAAGTGGAGTCCTGAGGTCAAATACTCATGCGTGAACTTGATTTACTTTATCAAATATGTTTTCTGCTTCAGTTTCCTGTCTTGGCTTTCCTGTTATAATGTCTTTCGTTTGTCTGTATGTCTACATATCTACACCATATCAGATCGAGGTCAAGCGTGTTCATTGGATCCTGTAAGTTCGTCAGCATTTCTTCCATCGTATTTCGTTTGCCACGACCACCTCGGTCATCACTCCCGCACAGCCACATGTCTGCAGGCAACCAGCTCCCCGTCCACACTGGGGCCAGGAGGCACCCAGCTGTAGCCTGTGTACAACAAACGTGTGTACTGACGTACATGATCATGGTAGACCTGCAGCTCATTTACGAGCTTGAACTGTAAACAATAAACCCAGAAAATGTAAACCATTTTTACTGAGTCTGATTATCTTACAACTGTTTGATCAATAAATGATCAGGAGTGATGTATATATACGATTTTGTAATCATCACGACCACAAGGCTCGTAGTATCCCTACATCAGGAGGTACTGGGTCCTCCCTCACGACTTACCCTACATCAGGAGGTACTGGGTCCTCCCTCACGACTTACCCTACATCAGGAGGTACTGGGTCCTCCCTCACGACTTACCCTACATCAGGAGGTACTGGGTCCTCCCTCACGACTTACCCTACATCAGGAGGTACTGGGTCCTCCCTCACGACTTACCCTACATAAACTCACTTCACCAACACACCAACCAACAAGTCCACCAGTCTACCAGGCTGTCAACCCCCCACATCCACCAGTGCACCATCGTGTCAGCACAGTAAGGTTCTTCCTCCGCCACATATCATCGTGGTGCAAGAGATCATTTGTGAGGTGATGGGCCAAGACAAACACCAGGTAGGGAAGGAACCAATAAAACCCGTTCAGCCAATACAATTTGCTGGGGTAATAAAGCCAAGGTCTACATGATTATACCAGCAGGAGGCAGGTCGCCTCCCCTTGTTTGTATTGGGTATACCTTGGTTCCTAGCAGCTGGGTCTTGATGTACCGTCCTCTCCTGCCATTTGTTTACCATGTTATACTCGCCTATACCTGTGTACACCTGTGTGTATACATGTGTACACCTGTATGTATACTTGCGTACACCTGTGCGTATACCTGTGTACACCTGTGTGTATACTTGTGTACACCTGTGTGTATACCTGTGTACACCTGTGTACACCTGTGTGTATACATGTGTACACCTGTATGTATACATGTGTACACCTGTGTGTATACCTGTGTACACCTGTGAGTATACCTGTGTACACCTGTGTGTCACATGTGTACACCTGTATGTATACATGTGTACTTCTGTGTGTATACCTGTGTGTATATCTGTGTATACGTGTGTGTATACATGCTTACACCTGTATGTATACATGTGTACACCTGTGTGTATACCTGTGTACACCTGTGTGTATACCTGTGTACACCTGTGTGTATACCTGTGTACATCTGTGTGTATAACTGTGTACACCTGTGTGTATAACTGTGTACACCCTCCACAAGGCATCTCTATTAACCCTATCATATATTTTGTCCAGGTTCATCAACGCTGCATTGTACAGATTCTTGTCTTTCTATGTATTTCTCACATTCTTTAAAACAAACGTCTGATCCACACATCTTCTATCACTCCGGAAGCCATCGTCCCTCCCCATACTGATGCTCTGTGCAAGCCACCACCCTGTCAGTCACCATTTTCCCTTTCAACTTGCCAGGTACACTCAAAATATTCATATTTCAGTAGTCCTAATATTAATTTTTGCACCATTTACTTTTATACAATTGCACTATACAGGTGTTGCGGCAATCCTCATACACCTCAACCTGAGCCATACTTTGATAATCCTGCTTAACCAAATAACGGCAGTGTCATTTCCCTTCTAGAGAAAATCATCTGCAATCCCATCCACGCAAGAAAGGAAATGCCACACTTCACCTTACGCAAGCTTTTCAACACCTTTTCCCTGTTCGCTAAACTACTTTTCATGACTCACTCACTTCGTGTACATCTACATGACAAACACCCCACACCTACTACCCCATCATCTTACACATTCAACATCCCTTCAAGATACTCACTCCATATCCTCTTTACCTGTTACCACTTCCCCATCTTTCAGCTTCACCAGTGATCCCATTTGGTATGTTGTTCTATTCACATTAAACTCTTTCCAAAACATTTCCTTATTTTTTCGTAGGTCTACCGTTGCTCTTTCTCCCCAACTCACATTTGCCCTCTTTTTCAGCCCCTGTACCTTCCTATGGACCTCCTGCCGCTTTCTTTAGTACATCTTCCAATCATTTGCCCTCCGTATCTGTAAGGGTTGCCCACATGCCTCTCTTTTCTCTTTCACAAGCCACTTTACTCCATCATACCACCACTCACTACTCTATATTACCTCCCCACCTCCACATCTCACGCTATTCATTCGCATATGTAAGCACGACCTCCCTCCATGTCTTTCATTCCTCGCCCACTACGTTAGCTTCATTTGTTCCAACCTTACCATTCTATACTCACTCTCTCCTGGTATCGTCTCCTCAAACCTCTTGTACGGGCTCATTCACTTTTACTACCCTCCTCCCACGGGGGATCAGATCCCCCAGTAGGACGACTAACACCCGGGTGTTGGACCCCACATATACTCACCCTGAGTACATCCTCCTCCTCCAATTTCCTGCACTTAACCTCTGCCGTCGCGTGTGGATGGGGTCTGCAGGAGCCGTGTGCGTGTCAAGACCAGTTGTACTCTCTGAGGTACTGCCTCTCCGCTGGGGTAGCCCTGTGTCCCCTGCCTGCACCCCCTCACAGGAGCCGTCGCAAGGAACATGTCTTTATGGCTATATTCGCCGTCGTCTGTGTAACCCGAGGAGCGCTGGTGTGTGCCAGACACCTGGTATGATGACTGAGATGTGTCATGTCTGGTGCCACATGCAGACGACACCATGCACCTCCTGCACGACTCTCATCACCCGATGATTTCACGACGTCAGTCCTGACTTGTCTCGTCTCGTGGTACATTGGTTTATCTTTATTATTCCATAGCATAACGTGGGTCAGTTATGATCAATATCCTCAGTCGTGATCAGTATCCTCAGCCGTCATCAATGTCCTTATCTGTGATGAATATCCTTTGCACTGATCAATATCCACAACTCTTATCAATATCCTCCGGCCGTGATCAATATTTTCAGCCAGGATCAATGTTCTCAACCTGACCAAGATCCTCAGCCCTGGTCATTATATTCAGCCCTGATTAGTATCCTTAGTCTTGATCAACACCGTGAGCGGTGATCAATATCCTCAATTCTGATCAACATCCTCAACCCTGATCAATATCCTGAACCCTGATCAATATCCTCAGCGCTGATCACTTCTCTCACCACATCAGGGTCCCACAGTCTACCTCCCCGCCCGTGTTGAACCTTCCATCATGATGTTGTACATCTCCTCACCCGCCATCCATGCATACCACCTCACCATCTTCCATCATGATGTTGTACATCTCCTCACCTGCCATCCATGCATACCACCTCACCATCTTCCATCATGATGTTGTACATCTCCTCACCTGCCATCCATGCATACCACCTCACCATCTTCCATCATGATGTTGTACATCTCCTCACCCGCCATCCATGCATACCACCTCACCATCTTCCATCATGATGTTGTACATCTCCTCACCTGCCATCCATGCATACCACCTCACCATGTCATCCTCATGATCCTCATAATGACAACAATATTGATCAAATAATGAGTCAATACTGATCAAATACTGAGTCAATATTGACCAAACACTGAGTCAATACTGATCAAATACTGAGTCAATACTGATCAAATACTGAGTCAATATTGATCGATCACCGAGTCAATATTGATCAAACACTGACTCAAGACTGATTAAATACTGAGTAAATACTGATCAAATACTAAGTCAATATTGATAAGATACTGAGTCAATATTGATCAAATACTGAGTCAATATTGATCAAATACTGAGTCAATATTGATCAAATACTGAGTCATTATTAATCAAATACTGGGTCAATATTGATCAAATACTGAGTCAATATTGATCAAATACTGAGTCATCACTGCTTTAAGTGCCAGTAATCCAGGCCACAACACACTGGGGTCTGACAGACGTACATCAACGTTATAAGAACAATCGCTCCTTCATGCACACTTGGTGCACACTCTACCCTTATCTTATCTTATCTTATCTTATCTTATCTTATCTTATCTTATCTTATCTTATCTTTCCTCGCCATTCACTAGAGCTTTCAGTACACGTCACTCTGCCTGCCTTGCGTGACCCACTTCAGTCATGGCTGGACTTTACTTCACAATATCTCAAGTCGTCTCCAACTTCCGGTTGTGTACCATGCAAACCGACCTTGCGCTGACCTCCTCTCTCTCTCTCTCTCTCTCTCTCTCTCTCTCTCTCTCTCTCTCTCTCTCTCTCTCTCTCTCTCTCTCTCTCTCTCTCAGACACTAACGTCTTAGTTTCATTCAGTTTCATCATCTTCATCCTAGACTCCTTCTGCCACAACCCACTATGCTATCCAGTTCTCCTTCTGATGCACGTAACAACACGGCATCATCAGCATACAACACCTGCGATGACGTCCATTCTGGTTCATTGTGAAGTACAACACACTAGCCATCCCACCTGGTGATGATGCCACACAATTCCCCATCCATAATAATCTTCCACAACCATGATGACGTCACACAACCTCAACGTATTCCCACATCTGCCTCACACCACACACTCCTGCCACCACCAGCTACTCTCACACACGCATTACCTCCATCACAGAAGCTCTTAACAACATTCAAACGTCATCTATGGTCACCATATAGAGTCAAATTCTCCCACACTTCCCTCCTGTTTGTTGTATATATCTTCTCAGTACCTCCCCTGATCCATATATATCTTCTCAGTACCTCCCCTGATCCATATATACCTTCTCAGTACCTCCCCTGATCCATATATATCTTCTCAGTACCTCTCCTGATCCATATATATCTTCTCAGTACCTCCCCTGATCCATATATATCTTCTCAGTACCTCCCCTGATCCCTGGCAGGTAGGGTCCGTAGGTGGTCCCTGGCAGGGAAGGTCCCTAAACCCTGATAACCACTACGGACAGCCGATGTTGGTCAAGAGAGGAATGACTTCATATAGTCATGACTTCACCTGAAGGTAAACATGGCTCAGATTTAAGCTTTACCTACATGGACATCATGGTTCTACGCCCGCCAGGTATTTTGTCAAAAATTCGTTTAAAATCTTTTCCCTTCAACAGCCGAGATAATGTGACCTAATCTCCCAGGAACGATTTGGTCCTTTGATGGTCGTTTGTGAGGGAGACCCGACAATCATCCAACACAGCTGCTGTCAACAAAAACTTAGATTTTCTCAGATAACTTAGATTTATCTGAGGTTGATGTTATAATTGGCCCGAATCTAGACTATAGCTGAAGAATTATGGGCTGTTGACACATATTTTCTGTAAAGCGTCGACTCTTCCGTTTTTTGTGTATTCTGCCCATGTTGTCACATGATAGATGAAAGTGAGGGAGAGAGGCTTAGGTGAGCCTCCACCTGATATGTGGTACCATCATTCTTAATCTTATGATCAGAACTTTATCATCCACATTCTCTGCACTCCAACCGTAACTGTTTTCTGTCTTTTCTTCCTTCACTGATTTTTTTACATCATCATTCCACCACGTTGTACCTCTCTCTCTCTCCACACACCTCCTGGTAAGCTCCAGTAGAGCGCCCTCTTCCTCCACACCACATCAGCCTCATCCTGAACTGTGTCAGATCATTTCATATTTTTACCAGATTTTCACTGAAATGTAAGCTTCGCTCTCTCATTCTTCAACTCGTCCATTCTTATCTTTCTCATCAATTCATTCATGTTTCTAGTTATATTCCATCATTCTACTTTTCCTTCTGCGTCTGCAACAACCATCAGCTATGACTGTCACATTCCACACATCTGTACCACACACGCAGCTCGCATCATGAGATCCGCCCCCCCCCCCCCCCACACACACACATACACACAGTGGAGGCTGTTCTGTGGATGGGAACATGACGACCTCCACTTGTGAGGACGACCACATGACGACCTCTGCCACTGTGGTTAACCACATAATAACCTCCACCACTGTGGCCGGCAGTATGACGTCTCCACCACTGTGGTTGACCACATAACAACCTCCACCACTGTGGCCGGCAGTATGACGTCTCCACCACTGTGGTTGACCACATGACAGCCAGCCGTGATCACCTCTCACAACCTTGACCCAGATATTTGGTGCAAGATGACCAGTTCCTGATCAATGCATCATTTGTTCAGTATTTTCCCCTAACGTTCATAACGACGGCGTTGATTCGGGAGCTGTCCAGTCCATCCAGCCCTGACCTGTCTTCCCTCTCGAACCGTGACTCCAACTTCCCGTTGTGCCCAGGTCAGTAACGCTGGCCACCAGACCAAACCATCTTCATCATCCAGCCGACTCACAGCTCCACTCAGGTCCCGGGGGAACCTGGCCACCGCCACACACGAACCTCGGGCATCGAAGCCTCGTCTCTCCTGAATCCAGTCAGCAAGTGATGGAGGCGTGTAACACGAGATGATGACCGCTGTCTCCTGTCATAAACCGGTAGATATGATGGTGATATGGAGGGTGGTGGTGGTGTCCCGCACTGTCAGCACACATATACAGGGCAGCTGACGTCTGACACGCAAGGCCTTCTGACGTGCACCCTCTCCTCCAACACTCCTGAGGTCGGTCGTCCAGCGACGCGGTGTGTGGGGGAGGGAGGTCATGGGGCCTCCATGGGGGGTGCCTCTCCCAGTGTCCCATGACCCCTGGAAAACTCAGTTTACAGAACATTACGTCTATCATAAGAGGCCTCGTATTGATCCTAAACCAGAGGGGAGGAAGCTGGTAAAATGTTGGCAAGGTAAATTATCTGACTTTACAGCCAGGCCGGCAATTAGTCGGCTCAAACTACCTATTTGATAGTTTGCAGCGGGGCGGTGCGGGGAGCCCTGCCCTCCTCTGCTGTGTCCAGAGTAAACTCATGTAACCCCACGACACGACCCCAGCCCTGTATACCACGAGTACGACCCGTTACAAGTTTACCCCGGAGACTAACCTGACGCTCACCAGATGTAGTAGACTCTTGGTAACGTCTATGACCAAACTATCAAGTTGACAAGACACGCCCTTCCATGAGGCCGGTGACCTGAGCTGACCCAAGACTAGTGGGCGGGGCAGGCTGACCCTAGCACCAGTGGGCGGGTCATACATCTGACCTCGTATATACATACAGTATTACACCAGTAAGTCACGTGGTCAGGATGGCCACTTAGCATTGAGAATATTCGTGCTGAGGGAAGGGTTTCCAGCTCCACGCTGGGTAGTGAGCCAGCCAGCGACCAGGGAGCCAGCCGGTCTGATGTGTTGGTTGCTGGTCCTTGGTCGCACCGCAGTCTGAGCCGCTGAGACGTATAACTGTTTAACCTTAAGAAGAGAATAAAGTTTCTTGCACCATATCCTGAGTTTCTTGCACTATACACCGAGTTACTTGCACCACACACTGAGTTACTTGCACCACACACTGAGTTACTTGCACCACACACTGAGTTACTTGCACCACACACTGAGTTACTTGGACCATACATGACTCACTAGCACCCTACGTGCTGTACTTGCTACTAAAATATTACAGACATGTGGAGCTGGTGGGCCGGACCAGCACCTAAGTGGCTCATCTTCCTGCACCACACACCTCGACCTGCGGTGTTCCTCCTGTGTGTGTGTGTGTGTGTGTGTGTGTGTGTGTGTGTGTGTGTGCTGTACGGTACGTTCCTCCTGCGTGTGAGTGCGCGCGCGCGCGCGTGTGTGTGTGTGTGTGTGTGTGTGTGTGTGTGTGTGTGTGTGTGTGTGTGTGTGTGTGTGTGTGTGCTGTACGGTACGTCCCTCCTGTGTGTGTGTGTGTGTGTGTGTGTGTGTGTACCGTGACCACCCATGTGTTGGCAACCACCGCCCGCTTCTCTGTCTTGCTCTGTGGCCTCAGTGGGTTACGCCCGTTCATCGTTCAGCAGTCACGGAAGCCGCCAA
>NC_092245.1:7869017-7901517 GCF_036320965.1 Panulirus ornatus | reverse complement strand
CGATCATGTAGGTAGTACTACTGACGATCATGTAGGTAGTACTACTGACGATCATGTAGGTAGTACTACTGACGATCATGTAGGTAGTACTACTGACGATCATGTAGATAGTACTACTGACGATCATGTAGGTAGTACTACTGGCGATCATGTAGGTAGTACTACTGACGATCATGTAGGTAGTACTACTGACGATCATGTAGGTAGTACTACTGACGATCATGTAGGTAGTACTACTGACGATCATGTAGGTAGTACTACTGACGATCATGTAGGTAGTACTACTGACGATCATGTAGGTAGTACTACTGACGATCATGTAGGTAGTACTACAGACGATCATGTAGGTAGAGCTACTGACGATCATGTAGGTAGTACTACAGACGATCATGTAGGTAGTACTACAGACGATCATGTAGGTAGAGCTACTGACGATCATGTAGGTAGTACTACTGACGATCATGTAGGTAGAGCTACTGACGATCATGTAGGTAGTACTACTGACGATCATGTAGGTAGCACTACTGACGATCATGTAGGTAGAGCTACGAGAACTGAACTTGTGAAGATATTCCAGATTTCTTCTGTGATGGCTTTAGCATTGTTGATGGTCCTGCTGACCAGGTTATTTTGGAAAAGGAAAATTGTAGGTACATTTGAAGGGTTCTTGTTTACATGGTACTGGTGAAGGGTTCTTGTTTACATGGTACTGGTGAAGGGTTCTTGTTTACATGGTACTAGTGAAGGGTTCTTGTTTACATGGTACTTGTGAAGAGTTCTTGTTTACATGGTACTGGTGAAGGGTTCTTGTTTACATGGTATTGGTGAAGGGTTCTTGTTTACATGGTACTGGTGAAGGGTTCTTGTTTACATGGTACTGGTGAAGGGTTCTTGTTTACATGGTACTGGTGAAGGGTTCTTGTTTACATGGTACTGGTGAAGGGTTCTTGTTTACATGGTACTGGTGAAGGGTTCTTGTTTACATGGTACTTGTGAAGAGTTCTTGTTTACATGGTACTGGTGAAGGGTTCTTGTTTACATGGTATTGGTGAAGGGTTCTTGTTTACATGGTACTGGTGAAGGGTTCTTGTTTACATGGTACTGGTGAAGGGTTCTTGTTTACATGGTATTGGTGAAGGGTTCTTGTTTACATGGTACTGGTGAAGGGTTCTTGTTTACATGGTACTGGTGAAGGGTTCTTGTTTACATGGTACTGGTGAAGGGTTCTTGTTTACATGGTACTGGTGAAGGGTTCTTGTTTACATGGTATTGGTGAAGGGTTCTTGTTTACATGGTATTGGTGAAGGGTTCTTGTTTACATGGTATTGGTGAAGGGTTCTTGTTTACATGGTACTGGTGAAGGGTTCTTGTTTACATGGTACTGGTGAAGGGTTCTTGTTTACATGGTACTGGTGAAGGGTTCTTGTTTACATGGTACTGGTGAAGGGTTCTTGTTTACATGGTACTGGTGAAGGGTTCTTGTTTACATGGTACTGGTGAAGGGTTCTTGTTTACATGGTATTGGTGAAGGGTTCTTGTTTACATGGTACTGGTGAAGGGTTCTTGTTTACATGGTATTGGTGAAGGGTTCTTGTTTACATGGTACTGGTGAAGGGTTCTTGTTTACATGGTACTGGTGAAGGGTTCTTGTTTACATGGTATTGGTGAAGGGTTCTTGTTTACATGGTACTGGTGAAGGGTTCTTGTTTACATGGTACTGGTGAAGGGTTCTTGTTTACATGGTACTGGTGAAGGGTTCTTGTTTACATGGTACTGGTGAAGGGTTCTTGTTTACATGGTACTGGTGAAGGGTTCTTGTTTACATGGTATTGGTGAAGGGTTCTTGTTTACATGGTATTGGTGAAGGGTTCTTGTTTACATGGTATTGGTGAAGGGTTCTTGTTTACATGGTATTGGTGAAGGGTTCTTGTTTACATGGTACTGGTGAAGGGTTCTTGTTTACATGGTACTGGTGAAGGGTTCTTGTTTACATGGTACTGGTGAAGGGTTCTTGTTTACATGGTACTGGTGAAGGGTTCTTGTTTACATGGTACTGGTGAAGGGTTCTTGTTTACATGGTACTGGTGAAGGGTTCTTGTTTACATGGTACTGGTGAAGGGTTCTTGTTTACATGGTATTGGTGAAGGGTTCTTGTTTACATGGTATTGGTGAAGGGTTCTTGTTTACATGGTACTGGTGAAGGGTTCTTGTTTACATGGTACTGGTGAAGGGTTCTTGTTTACATGGTACTGGTGAAGGGTTCTTGTTTACATGGTACTGGTGAAGGGTTCTTGTTTACATGGTACTGGTGAAGGGTTCTTGTTTACATGGTACTGGTGAAGGGTTCTTGTTTACATGGTACTGGTGAAGGGTTCTTGTTTACATGGTACTGGTGAAGGGTTCTTGTTTACATGGTACTGGTGAAGGGTTCTTGTTTACATGGTACTGGTGAAGGGTTCTTGTTTACATGGTATTGGTGAAGGGTTCTTGTTTACATGGTATTGGTGAAGGGTTCTTGTTTACATGGTATTGGTGAAGGGTTCTTGTTTACATGGTACTGGTGAAGGGTTCTTGTTTACATGGTACTGGTGAAGGGTTCTTGTTTACATGGTACTGGTGAAGGGTTCTTGTTTACATGGTATTGGTGAAGGGTTCTTGTTTACATGGTACTGGTGAAGGGTTCTTGTTTACATGGTACTGGTGAAGGGTTCTTGTTTACATGGTACTGGTGAAGGGTTCTTGTTTACATGGTACTGGTGAAGGGTTCTTGTTTACATGGTACTGGTGAAGGGTTCTTGTTTACATGGTACTGGTGAAGGGTTCTTGTTTACATGGTACTGGTGAAGGGTTCTTGTTTACATGGTACTGGTGAAGGGTTCTTGTTTACATGGTACTGGTGAAGGGTTCTTGTTTACATGGTACTGGTGAAGGGTTCTTGTTTACATGGTATTGGTGAAGGGTTCTTGTTTACATGGTACTGGTGAAGGGTTCTTGTTTACATGGTACTGGTGAAGGGTTCTTGTTTACATGGTACTGGTGAAGGGTTCTTGTTTACATGGTACTGGTGAAGGGTTCTTGTTTACATGGTATTGGTGAAGGGTTCTTGTTTACATGGTATTGGTGAAGGGTTCTTGTTTACATGGTATTGGTGAAGGGTTCTTGTTTACATGGTATTGGTGAAGGGTTCTTGTTTACATGGTACTGGTGAAGGGTTCTTGTTTACATGGTATTGGTGAAGGGTTCTTGTTTACATGGTACTGGTGAAGGGTTCTTGTTTACATGGTATTGGTGAAGGGTTCTTGTTTACATGGTACTGGTGAAGGGTTCTTGTTTACATGGTACTGGTGAAGGGTTCTTGTTTACATGGTACTGGTGAAGGGTTCTTGTTTACATGGTACTGGTGAAGGGTTCTTGTTTACATGGTACTGGTGAAGGGTTCTTGTTTACATGGTATTGGTGAAGGGTTCTTGTTTACATGGTACTGGTGAAGGGTTCTTGTTTACATGGTATTGGTGAAGGGTTCTTGTTTACATGGTATTGGTGAAGGGTTCTTGTTTACATGGTACTGGTGAAGGGTTCTTGTTTACATGGTATTGGTGAAGGGTTCTTGTTTACATGGTATTGGTGAAGGGTTCTTGTTTACATGGTACTGGTGAAGGGTTCTTGTTTACATGGTATTGGTGAAGGGTTCTTGTTTACATGGTACTGGTGAAGGGTTCTTGTTTACATGGTACTGGTGAAGGGTTCTTGTTTACATGGTACTGGTGAAGGGTTCTTGTTTACATGGTACTGGTGAAGGGTTCTTGTTTACATGGTACTGGTGAAGGGTTCTTGTTTACATGGTACTGGTGAAGGGTTCTTGTTTACATGGTACTGGTGAAGGGTTCTTGTTTACATGGTACTGGTGAAGGGTTCTTGTTTACATGGTACTGGTGAAGGGTTCTTGTTTACATGGTACTGGTGAAGGGTTCTTGTTTACATGGTATTGGTGAAGGGTTCTTGTTTACATGGTACTGGTGAAGGGTTCTTGTTTACATGGTATTGGTGAAGGGTTCTTGTTTACATGGTATTGGTGAAGGGTTCTTGTTTACATGGTATTGGTGAAGGGTTCTTGTTTACATGGTACTGGTGAAGGGTTCTTGTTTACATGGTATTGGTGAAGGGTTCTTGTTTACATGGTACTGGTGAAGGGTTCTTGTTTACATGGTACTGGTGAAGGGTTCTTGTTTACATGGTATTGGTGAAGGGTTCTTGTTTACATGGTATTGGTGAAGGGTTCTTGTTTACATGGTACTGGTGAAGGGTTCTTGTTTACATGGTACTGGTGAAGGGTTCTTGTTTACATGGTACTGGTGAAGGGTTCTTGTTTACATGGTACTGGTGAAGGGTTCTTGTTTACATGGTACTGGTGAAGGGTTCTTGTTTACATGGTACTGGTGAAGGGTTCTTGTTTACATGGTACTGGTGAAGGGTTCTTGTTTACATGGTACTGGTGAAGGGTTCTTGTTTACATGGTACTGGTGAAGGGTTCTTGTTTACATGGTACTGGTGAAGGGTTCTTGTTTACATGGTACTGGTGAAGGGTTCTTGTTTACATGGTACTGGTGAAGGGTTCTTGTTTACATGGTATTGGTGAAGGGTTCTTGTTTACATGGTATTGGTGAAGGGTTCTTGTTTACATGGTACTGGTGAAGGGTTCTTGTTTACATGGTACTGGTGAAGGGTTCTTGTTTACATGGTACTGGTGAAGGGTTCTTGTTTACATGGTATTGGTGAAGGGTTCTTGTTTACATGGTACTGGTGAAGGGTTCTTGTTTACATGGTACTGGTGAAGGGTTCTTGTTTACATGGTATTGGTGAAGGGTTCTTGTTTACATGGTATTGGTGAAGGGTTCTTGTTTACATGGTATTGGTGAAGGGTTCTTGTTTACATGGTATTGGTGAAGGGTTCTTGTTTACATGGTATTGGTGAAGGGTTCTTGTTTACATGGTATTGGTGAAGGGTTCTTGTTTACATGGTACTGGTGAAGGGTTCTTGTTTACATGGTATTGGTGAAGGGTTCTTGTTTACATGGTATTGGTGAAGGGTTCTTGTTTACATGGTACTGGTGAAGGGTTCTTGTTTACATGGTACTGGTGAAGGGTTCTTGTTTACATGGTACTGGTGAAGGGTTCTTGTTTACATGGTACTGGTGAAGGGTTCTTGTTTACATGGTACTGGTGAAGGGTTCTTGTTTACATGGTACTGGTGAAGGGTTCTTGTTTACATGGTATTGGTGAAGGGTTCTTGTTTACATGGTACTGGTGAAGGGTTCTTGTTTACATGGTACTGGTGAAGGGTTCTTGTTTACATGGTATTGGTGAAGGGTTCTTGTTTACATGGTATTGGTGAAGGGTTCTTGTTTACATGGTATTGGTGAAGGGTTCTTGTTTACATGGTACTGGTGAAGGGTTCTTGTTTACATGGTATTGGTGAAGGGTTCTTGTTTACATGGTATTGGTGAAGGGTTCTTGTTTACATGGTACTGGTGAAGGGTTCTTGTTTACATGGTATTGGTGAAGGGTTCTTGTTTACATGGTATTGGTGAAGGGTTCTTGTTTACATGGTATTGGTGAAGGGTTCTTGTTTACATGGTATTGGTGAAGGGTTCTTGTTTACATGGTACTGGTGAAGGGTTCTTGTTTACATGGTACTGGTGAAGGGTTCTTGTTTACATGGTATTGGTGAAGGGTTCTTGTTTACATGGTACTGGTGAAGGGTTCTTGTTTACATGGTATTGGTGAAGGGTTCTTGTTTACATGGTATTGGTGAAGGGTTCTTGTTTACATGGTATTGGTGAAGGGTTCTTGTTTACATGGTACTGGTGAAGGGTTCTTGTTTACATGGTATTGGTGAAGGGTTCTTGTTTACATGGTACTGGTGAAGGGTTCTTGTTTACATGGTATTGGTGAAGGGTTCTTGTTTACATGGTATTGGTGAAGGGTTCTTGTTTACATGGTATTGGTGAAGGGTTCTTGTTTACATGGTACTGGTGAAGGGTTCTTGTTTACATGGTATTGGTGAAGGGTTCTTGTTTACATGGTATTGGTGAAGGGTTCTTGTTTACATGGTATTGGTGAAGGGTTCTTGTTTACATGGTATTGGTGAAGGGTTCTTGTTTACATGGTACTGGTGAAGGGTTCTTGTTTACATGGTATTGGTGAAGGGTTCTTGTTTACATGGTACTGGTGAAGGGTTCTTGTTTACATGGTACTGGTGAAGGGTTCTTGTTTACATGGTAATAAACCACCACCACCACCAGTGACACCCTGGTCATCTCCCTCTCTCCTCCTCCTACTCTGGATCGCTGGCCACGCCTCACTAGCCTTCGTCAGGATCTCTGCACGGGGGAGTGGGGCGTGTGGGTACTGGGCTATGTATGGGTTACCAGAGCCGATGTACTGCCCCCCCCCCCCCCCTCCGTTACCTGGGTCAGTCCCACAGTGAGGCAGGGGACCGTGTGTGACGCAGTCCCACAGTGAGGCAGGGGACCGTGTGTGACGCAGTCCCACAGTGAGGCAGGGGACCGTGTGCGACGCAGTCCCACAGTGAGGCAGGGGACCGTGTGTCACGCAGTCCCACAGTGAGGCAGGGGACCGTGTGTGAGGCGCCGGGGTAGTCAACATGACGGCAGGGGTACCACAGGGGACGGGGCTCTGACTAGTGTCGGGCTGGATGATCGAGGGAGGCACAGCTCCACTGGGGGATACCTCAGGTCCCTGGTGGTAATGATTGGGTCTGGCTACACCCAGTGTACACCAGACCAGTGTAGCACTACCCCCGCTACACATGACATCTCTCCCTCACTGAGTGATAATCACACACAGGGCGTGGCTGATGTCGACCAGGTGATGACAATTAGCCTCCAGCTGGGCCAGGTAAGTGAGCTGATAACAAGCCAGTCAGTAAACTATGTTTACTTGGGATGAAATGACGGGAGGTAATTTTGGCTGGTCCTCCTCCACGACACTGCAATCACTCGAAACTACCTTATCTACTACGACACAAACCTATCATAAAAGAAAAAGAATATATACATATATATGCTTTGAAGAATGTATGTGAGAAATACTTAGAAAAGCAAATGGATTTGTATGTAGCATTTATGGATCTGGAGAAGGCATATGATAGAGTTGATAGAGATGCTCTGTGGAAGGTATTAAGAATATATGGTGTGGGAGGCAAGTTGTTAGAAGCAGTGAAAAGTTTTTATCGAGGATGTAAGGCATGTGTACGTGTAGGAAGAGAGGAAAGTGATTGGTTCTCAGTGAATGTAGGTTTGCGGCAGGGGTGTGTGATGTCTCCATGGTTGTTTAATTTGTTTATGGATGGGGTTGTTAGGGAGGTAAATGCAAGAGTCCTGGAAAGAGGGGCAAGTATGAAGTCTGTTGGGGATGAGAGAGCTTGGGAAGTGAGTCAGTTGTTGTTCGCTGATGATACAGCGCTGGTGGCTGATTCATGTGAGAAACTGCAGAAGCTGGTGACTGAGTTTGGTAAAGTGTGTGGAAGAAGAAAGTTAAGAGTAAATGTGAATAAGAGCAAGGTTATTAGGTACAGTAGGGTTGAGGGTCAAGTCAATTGGGAGGTGAGTTTGAATGGAGAAAAACTGGAGGAAGTGAAGTGTTTTAGATATCTGGGAGTGGATCTGTCAGCGGATGGAACCATGGAAGCGGAAGTGGATCATAGGGTGGGGGAGGGGGCGAAAATTTTGGGAGCCTTGAAAAATGTGTGGAAGTCGAGAACATTATCTCGGAAAGCAAAAATGGGTATGTTTGAAGGAATAGTGGTTCCAACAATGTTGTATGGTTGCGAGGCGTGGGCTATGGATAGAGTTGTGCGCAGGAGGATGGATGTGCTGGAAATGAGATGTTTGAGGACAATGTGTGGTGTGAGGTGGTTTGATCGAGTAAGTAACGTAAGGGTAAGAGAGATGTGTGGAAATAAAAAGAGCGTGGTTGAGAGAGCAGAAGAGGGTGTTTTGAAATGGTTTGGGCACATGGAGAGAATGAGTGAGGAAAGATTGACCAAGAGGATATATGTGTCGGAGGTGGAGGGAACGAGGAGAAGAGGGAGACCAAATTGGAGGTGGAAAGATGGAGTGAAAAAGATTTTGTGTGATCGGGGCCTGAACATGCAGGAGGGTGAAAGGAGGGCAAGGAATAGAGTGAATTGGAGCGATGTGGTATACAGGGGTTGACGTGCTGTCAGTGGATTGAATCAAGGCATGTGAAGCGTCTGGGGTAAACCATGGAAAGCTGTGTAGGTATGTATATTTGCGTGTGTGGACGTGTGTATGTACGTGTGTATGGGGGTTGGGCCATTTCTTTCGTCTGTTTCCTCGCGCTACCTCGCAAACGCGGGAGACAGCGACAAAGTATAAAAAAAAAAAAAAAAAAAAAAAAAAATATATATATATATATATATATATATATATATATATATAGATAGATAGATAGATAGATAGATAGATAGATAGATAGATAGATAGATAGATAGGTATGTAGATACATACATACATACATACATATATATCATTATTCATTTTCTTGTTTGACTGCCTTTTCTCGAGATCACAAGATGGCGCCAGGAACAGACAACGAATGGTGTCACTGGCCCACATCCACTCCCTCACTGTCGTGTAGGATCCACTCCCTCACTGTCGTGTAGGATCCACTCCCTCACTGTCATGTAGGATCCACTCCCTCACTGTCATGTAGGATCCATCTAAAAAAGAGTCCCATAACACAACTCCGTAGGTCAGTCCACCGATAGCACGTTGCCCTCGTATACCACATCGCTCTTGTTCATTTTGTTTCGTGCAATGCAGGCCTTGCACCCTCCTGCATGTTCAGGCCCAGATGTCTCAACTCATCTTCCATTCCATCATTCCAAATGTGAATACATGGTACGGGTGGAAAGCTACAGGTAGTAGTGAGTAAAGCAATGAGTACGAATAGGAAGTGAGGGAGGTAAGTGGTTCTAGGAGACGGTGGGGCTGCGTCAAGGATGCGACACGTCGCCGTGGCTTTTTAATCGGTTTCTGGATGAGGTGTTGAGAGAAAGGAATGTTGGGGTCGTGAAGCTTTGAGGTCTGATCTTTCTCTGTGGAGGGTAATATGTGGACTACAGCAGGACACGTTGTTAAAACATTATTTCATATTTCTATGCCTTCATGTTGACAGTAAAGATCGTAAAGCGTTACTACTGTGTGGCTAACAGAAACTGGTCTGCTGGAGATCTGGTTGCCTGTGTATAAGGGACGAATATTCGATTACTTTAAATCAGACAACCACGTCTGCATTATGGGGTGGTTAGCGCTCGATTGCCTTATACGTATAGAAAGAGGTTGGAATCCTCTCTGTGCAGGGTAATGTATGCATGATGGAAGGTTCGGTTCTTCAAGCAGTGTATCTTGTTCGTATACCTCCGTGTTGACGATGAGGATCACTCAACCGTTACTAATGGTTGTTGTGAGCCTGGCGGGAACTGGCCTACTGGAGATGCCGTTACTTGCACATGTACGACACAGGATTTTCCAGTACGTACGATCAAGAGGAATGTGTTCGGTGCGAAAGAGAGCAAGTATTGTTGTGAAGAGGGAAGAAAGGAGACTAAAATATGGGAGATGGGATCCTAAGCTTATGAGTGCATAGTATTAACTGAAGACAGAAGAATATTTATAAGGCAAGAAATACAGTCAGGGATGGGAAAGAACCCTGAGGGAGGCCACTGTTGACAGGATAAGAGGGAGAGGTCGCACAGCTAATGACCACTGCAATGGACTGAAAAGAGATGAAGCTACGGATGAAGAACAAAGAGAAATTGGAAAAGTAAAAGGAAGAAACTTTGTCAGATGCTTTGGAGATGTGGAAGACTTCGGGAAAATTCCACCAACAGATCTTGCACCACAAAGACCGTATCTCTGATCTGAAAGAAAAGGACTGGAATTCTATGTTTGAGAAGGTGAGAGTTAAGGAGACGACGGAGGTAACAAAAGTGAGAGCGATGGGGCGATAGATGGAGTGGTTAGAGTGGTCTTCTTTCGTAGGGATGGACTGCACCAAGACCTGCTTCCAAGAGGAAATTAAGTTTGGGTTCTGAAACAGAGATGAAGTAGACGAGCAAGGACTGTTACTAGTTCAGAGGCGCACTTCCTTACAGCACGAGGAGGTCTGCCACCTGGGAAAGTACGCGAGAAAAACACAGGAGAGGCCATAGGTTCAGTGGGAGGAGCTGAGGAGGAGGAGGAGGAGAATAAGTTACCCATAAGAGCGGTTTTGTCATCATATAATTAGTATAATTGGTTCATTCTTTATTACCTGAGGAAACTCACATGATCTCACGTGGTCATCAGTGTTGTGTTTCTCGTTCTGTTATGACGACTATAAATAATCGACCGCAGGAGTCGAGGTGGCGCTGCTCGCGTGGGGGGGTCTCATCAGCTGGGGACGTCGAGGTGGCGCTGCTCGCGTGGGGGGGTCTCATCAGCTGGGGACGCGAGGGACACATTAGGAAGTAAGTTTCTATTTTCAGTCTCGCGGGAAGATCAGATTAGCAGCACCACAATCTATTTCCAGCATCAAGATACGATTACGTCAGTCCCACCCTTGCTGTGCTCAGCTCTGTTTGAAACTTTCAGGAGTTTATACAAGTTTTTAAGACTTGATGCTGGAGGGAAGTGTTCTGACCCTGGGCAGGGCGTCCGTAGGTGGCGTGAAAACCTTCCAGACATTTTGAGAAGACATGGAATCCCTACACTCAGGCCTGGAGCGTCTTTGTTTAGACCGGTTTCTATACCAGACCGGAAGACTGTGGACACGAACCAATCAAGCTGACCAGTTGGTTGTGACGTGTCAGTGTCGACCCGAGTCACGTGATCAGGACTGAGTATTGATGACTCTTATGACTTTATGACGTTACATGCTGGCCAGATTGATGTAATTAACCATTTCTATAAGTAGATCCTCCCGCAGGCTCACGTCACCGCCCGTGACGACCATCACCGAGATGGTCGTGGCATCTGCTGGGGTAAACATGATCAGGACGTATCCAGGAGGCACCAAGGTGACCTACCTCGACCCATCTTCCACACTCAGTCATCAGTGAACGATTACTGCCAACCCACCTTCTACCACCCTGAGGTCTGGCCCACCCCCACCACACATAACCTCCACCACTCTGCAGTCCAGTGCACACATTCACATAGTAGTATATAGAAATAAATGAAAAAAAAAAAAAAAAATATATATATATATATATATATATATATATATATATATATATATATATATATATATATATATATATATACATATATTATCCCTGGGGATAGGAGAGAAAGAATACTTCCCACGTATTCCCTGCGTGTCGTAGAAGGCGACTAAAAGGGAAGGGAGCGGGGGGCTGGAAATCCTCCCCTCTCGTTTTTTTTTTTTTTAATTTTCCAAAAGAAGGAACAGAGAAGGGTGCCAGGAGAAGATATTCCCTCAAACGCCCAGTCCTCTGTTCTTAACGCTACCTCGCTATCGCGGGAAATGGCGAATAGTATGAAAAAAAAGAATATATATATATATATATATATATATATATATATATATATATATATATATATATATATATATATATATATATATATATATATATATTGGAGGTGGAAAGATGGAGTGAAAAAGATTTTGAGTGATCGGGGCCTGAACATGCAGGAGGGTGAAAGGCGTGCAAGGAATAGAGTGAATTGGAACGATGAGGTATACCGTGGTCGACGTGCTGTCAATGGATTGAACCAGGGCATGTGAAGCGTCTGGGGTAAACCATGGAAAGTTCTGTGGGGCCTGGATGTGGAAAGGGAGCTGTGGTTTCGGTGCATTATTACATGACAGCTAGAGACTGAGTGTGAACGAATGTGGCCTTTGTTGTCTTTTCCTAGCGCTACCTCGCACACATGAGGGGGGAGGGTGTTGTTATTCCATGTGTGGCGGGGTGGCGATGGGAATGAATAAAGACAGACAGTATGAATTATGTACATGGGTATATATGTATATGTCTGTGTATGTATATATGTATATGTCTGTGTATGTATATATATGTATACATTGAGATGTATAGGTATGTATATGTGCTGTGTGTGGACGTGTATGTATATACATGTGTATGTGAGTGGGTTGGGCCATTCTTTCGTCTGTTTCCTTGCGCTACCTCGCTAACGCGGGAGACAGCAACAAAGCAAAATAAATATATAAATAAATAAATAAATACATATATATATATATTTTTTTTTTTTTTTTTTTTTTTTTTTATATATATATATATATATATATATATATATATATATATATATATATATATATATATATATATATATATATATCTTTCTTTCTTTCTTTCAAACTATTCGCCATTTCCCGCGATAGCGAGGTAGCGTTAAGAACAGAGAACTGGGCCTTTAAGGGAATATCCTCACCTGGCCCCTTTCTCTGTTCCATCTTTTGGAAAATTTAAAAAAAATAACGAGAGGGGAGGATTTCCAGCCCCCCGTTCCCTCCCCTTTAAGTCGCCGTCTACGACACGCAGGGAATACGTGGGAAGTATTCTTCCCTATCCCCAGGGATAATATATATATATATATATATATATATATATATATATATATATATATATATATATATATATATATATATATATATTTTATTGTGTGGCGGGGTGGCGACGAGAATGAATAAGGGCAGACAATATGAATCATGTATATGTGTATATATGTATATGTCTGTGTGTGTATATATATGTATACGTCGAGATGTATAGGTATGTATATGTGCGTGTGTGGACGTTTATGTATATACTTGTGCATGTGGGTGGGTTGGGCCATTCTTTCGTCTGTTTCCTTGTGCCACCGCGCCAACGCGGGAGACAGCGACAAAGTATAATAAATAAATAGAAATATATATATATATATATATATATATATATATATATATATATATATATATATCGTATTTATTATACTTTGTTGCTGTTTCCTGCGTTAGCGAGGTAGCACAAGGAAACAGACGAAAGAATGGCCCAACCCACCCACATACACATAAAAGCCCATACACGCACATATACATACCTATACATTTCAACGTATTCATACATATACATACACAGACATATACATATATACACATGTACATATTCATAATTGCTGCCTTCATCCACTCTCGTCGCCACCCTGCCACACATGAAATGGCAACCCCCCCCCCCCTCCCTCCGCACGCGTGCGACGTAGCGATAAGAAAAAGACAACAAACGCCACATTCGTTCACACTGTCTCTAGCTGTCATGTGTAATGCACCGAAACCACAGCTCCTTTTCCACATCCAGGCCCCACAAAACTTTCCATGGTTTACCCCAGACGCTTCACATGCCCTGGTTCAATCCACTGACAGCACGTCGACCCCGGTATACCACATCGTTCCAATTCACGCTATTTCTTCCACGCCTTTCAGGCCTCGATCGCTCAAAATCTTTTTCACTCCATGTTTCCACCTCCAATTTGGTCTCCCACTTCTCCTCGTTCCCTCCACCTCTGACATATAAATCCTCTTTGTCAATCTTTCCATGCTCATTCTCTCCATGTTACCAAACATTTCAGTACATCCTCTTCTGCTCTCTCTACCACACTCTTTTTATTACCACACATCTCTCTTACCCTTTCATTACTTACTCGGTCAAACCACCTCACACCACATATTGTCCTCAAACATCTTATTTCCAACACATCCACCCTCCTCCGCAAACCCTATCTATAGCCCATGCCTGGCAACCATATAACATTGTTGGAACCACTATTCCATCAAACATACCCATTTTTGCTCACCGAGATAATGTTCTTGCCTTCTACAGATTCTTCACCGCTCCCAGAACCTTCGCCCCCTCCCCCACCCTATGACTCACTTCCGCTTCCATGGTTCCATCCGCTGCTAAATCCCAGATATCTAAGCCACTTCACTTCCTACAGTTTTTCTCCATTCAAACTTACGTCCCGATTGACTTGACCCTCAACCCTACTGTACCTAATAACCTTGCTCTTATTCACATTTACTCTTAACTTTCTTCTTTCACACACTTTACCAAACTCAGTCACCAGCTTCTGCAGTTTCACACCCGAATTTGCCACCAGCGCTGTATCATCAGATTCAATCATATTTCTCCTGGTACAATGGTTGGAGGTGATAAATGAACTAGCATTACTCCAGTCAATACAATGATCATAGTTTTTAACATGATTAAACTATGCATTTGATTCTTGTCCTGTTCTTATACTATATTTATGTTGCTTAAGTTTAGCAGAAAGATCCTGACCAGTCTGCCCAACATAAAACTAATCACAATTTCTACAGTATAAGTTTTATAGTATAAGAACAGGACAAGAATCAATGTTAAAAATCATGATCATTGTATTGACTGGAAAGGTCTGTGGGGCCTGGATGTGGATAGGGAGCCGTGGTCTCGGTGCATTACACATGACAGCTAGAGACTGAGTGTAAAATATGGCCTCTTTTGTCCGCTTTCCTGGCGCTACCTCGCTGAAGCAGGGGGTAGCATTGCTGTTTCCTGTGGGGCGGGGTAGCGACAGAAATGGATGAAGGCAAGCAAGTATGAATATGTACATATGTATATATGTATTTGCCTGTGTATATGTATGTATATGTATGTATATGTGTATATGTTGATATGTATATGTATGTATATGTGCGTGTATGGGCCATACCAAATTTCTGAGCATAATATTCTCCATGAATTGAAATATACAGTCTTTTATACACAATTTTATCAATTCATTAAACACAGACTTTGAAGCAGGTAAATCAATATCATCCAAGATATCATATTCATTTACCTGTTTCAAATTCTGTGTTTATTGAAATGAAAAAATTGTGTATAAAAGACCGTGTATTTCAATTTGATGAAGATCATTATGCTCGGAAATTTGGTATAGCGATGGGTAACCCTCTTTCACCAGTATTAAGTAATCTTCATATGGAATTGTTTGAAACAAAATTACTATGGGATATCTTACCCTCTAAGGCAATTTGGTTTAGGTATGTAGATGATGTTCTTTGTGTTTGGCTAACAAACGAAAATTTACAAACATTTCTCCCTTTACTTAACATTTTAGTATTCCATCAACTTTACTGTAGAAGTGGAAAGTAATTATGTTAACATTCTTATCATAGGGATAGAAACATATTTAAGTTTAGCATATATAGCATATATACAAAACTCACCAATGTTTGTTCATGTATTCATTTTTACTCAGCTCAACATAGAGTTAAATTATCATCATTCCAATCTCTGTCCCTTCGAGCATTACGTATATACGGTCTGGAATTCATTGATGAGTTTGTGAAGACATATTCTATTGGATCCAATTTAAAGTACCCTAGATCTCTCATTGATAAATTCCTTCAGTTGACAAAAAAAAAAAATCATCTTTTAAAGTTAAACCCAAACCTCCCCTTAGTACCAAGGATCTTTTAGTTCTCCCTTTTTGTGATAATTTTTCATTACTTCCCAGGTTGCTCAAATCCATTAATGTATATGTAGCCTTCAGCACTATGAAAAATTCTTAATCAAAAACTCAGCAGAAACTTCTGTGGGCTGTGTTTACAGAGTCCCTTGTAAGTACTGCAATACGTTTTATGTTGGGCAGACTGGTAGGGATCTTTATGCTAGACTTGAGCGACAAAAATGTAGTATGAGTACAGGACAAGAATCAAATGCCTTGTTTATTCATGTTCTTGTCAACCTTTCCTCACTCATTCTCTCCATATGTCCAAACTATTTCAACACACTTCAACCCTCAACCACATTCTTCTCATTACCGCTCGTCTCTCTTACTCTTTTATTTCTCGATCAAACCACCTCGCACCACATATTAGTCCCAGACTTTTCATTTCCAGTATATCCACCCTCCTCCGCACATCCTCATTCATAAAACCAGTGCCTCGCATCCATGTATCGTTGGGACTATTATGCTATCAAATACCCATGTTCGCCTTCCCAGACGACGATCTTTTCAAATTTCCCTCACTGCTCCCATCCTATGGCTCACTACCACTTCCATGGTTCCATTGGCTACTAAGTCCGCTACGAGTAATCCAAAACACTTCACAACTTCAAAATATTCTATATTCAAACTCACACCTCAACTACCCTGTCTCTGAACCCTACTAAGCCTAACAACCTTCCTTTTTTCACATTTACTTTCAACTTCCTCATTTCACACACTCCAGATTCAGTCACCTTTTGCAGTGTTTCACTGAATACATCTCTGTGTACATGTATATAAACTCATTCAATTCCTTTCCTGGAACCAGAGGACTTCTACCTTTTTGGGGTTACCGCAGCACTGAGGAAGCCAGACAATTTGTACCGGACGGAATCCAAGGCCATAAAGTGCTATGATGTATGCATGTCTCAGTGCAAGGCAATTCAGCAGTAAGTGTTCGGTTTCTTCGCTGTGGTACTTGCATCGTGGGCATGAAGGGCTGTGGGATATGATGTAACGGTGTTTGTAGTGTTGTAGTGATGGGTGGTGACCAGAGTGTAAGCGAGCGTGACTCGTATTTGTGTAGTGAGTGTGGTGCCTGATGAGTGTATATATGATGGGTTGGAACTGAAGACTGAGTTGTGGGGTCAGGTGTTTAGTGCTGGTCGGGTGTTTCAGTGTGTATGTGTTTTGTTTGTGTCATATATGTTGGGGGGTGGGGGGTATCTGTTGGTAGAGATTACTGAAGTGTGAGGAGGGGGTAAAGTATCTATTTCTAACTAGGGGTTAGTGGTTAGATAGGGAGTGGTTTCGAGGGAGAGGTTGTTTTGCATACAACTGAGCATGTGGGACTGCATCGGGAGGATCTTTATACCATAGTGAAGCTGTTGAGTTTCTGTGGTTACTAGTAAGCCAGCGATGGTTCTGAGTGATCCATTCTGTGTGGTCTGCAGCGGTGATCTCGCTGCTTTTGTGAGAATGGAAGAGGAAGCAGGTGAGGCGTACTCTAAGGTGGAGCGGATGAATTGTTTGTATAGGATGTTAAGAGATTCGTTATCTTGTCCAGATCTGGCGCTACTTAGTGTTTTCAAGGCATTTAGTCTGGGTGTTGCTTTTGTGTTTTCATTGGCGTGTAAAGTGAATGTCTTATGTGTATCGTACGTGATGCCGAAAATGGTTGATATTTTGTTTAGTGGGAGTGATTGACCACTGTACCACTGCACGTAACAAGAGGATGTGAGCTGGAGTGTGAGTGAAGACCTGTGGAAATACATTCTTTCTGAGTGAACCATTGTTCCAGATGTGTAGGATAATACTACATGTTTTTGCCGTTCTTTTGGTGTCATGGTTTTGTGATGTGATTTTGAATTAACTGCATATGAGGCAACCTTTACGTTGTGGGTTGTTGGAAGTAATGGGAAGTTATGTGGGAAGAAATCAGAAACAGTTGGAGAAAGAATTGCTCCTTAGGCAATCCCATTGTAGAGTCACACGCTTTATTAATGTCTAGTTTTTACAAGCATTGTGCAGGACGGAGGTTGTGGCTGGGAGACTGGAGTGTGTACAGCGTAGTGCACGTGGGGCATTATCTGGAAGTGTGTTTTTGGCGCCTTATTTATTATATACCCTAACAATAAGGCCTCTCTCTCTCTCTCTCTCTCTCTCTCTCTCTCTCTCTCTCTCTCTCTCTCTCTCTCTCTCTCTCTCTCTCTCTCTCTCTCTCTCTCTCTCCTGGAGGAGTGAGAGTGGTGGTTGAGGGTCAGCTGGTGGCAGTGTTCGTGACACATGACACAACGCCAGACATTTTCTCATGGAACAGCTCGTGATAGCCTCTCCCTCCTCCCTCCCTCCCTCCCTCCACCCCTCCTCCCTCCCTCCACCCCTCCTCCCTCCCTCCACCCCTCCTCCCTCCCTCCACCCCTGCTCCTTCCCTCCACCCCTCCTCCCTCCCTCCACCCCTCCTATACTTCCCAATTACTCTGCATTTTTCCCTGCGTGGGTGGACCAGAACCCTGTAACCTCCGTACTTAGAGCCAAGCCTTATGTCTGACTTTGTGAGTCAGAGTCATGCGATGCTCGACTATGCCGCCAACAGCCGCGTAAATCGTTTTCTACCCGGAAATTGAGTAGGTTTGGCTGATCTCTGGCGTGGCGCCACCGCTCACCAGCCGATACCCAATATGGCCGGCGCACGAAACTACCCTGTGAGGGAGGACTTACTGAGGTCCTCCTGCTGGACACACGTCGCTGGAAGGGTAAAGATCCGTGAGATTTATTCAGGCGTTCCATTGGTTGTGGAGGGAAGAGGTGTGTGGCGGTGGTGAAGGGCAGAAGAATGACAGGTGATGTGGAGGGGTGAGGTGTGTGGCGGTGGTGAAGGGCAGAAGAATGACAGGTGATGTGGAGGGGTGAGGTGTGTGGCGGTGGTGAAGGGCAGAAGAATGACAGGTGATGTGGAGGGGTGAGGTGTGTGGCGGTGGTGAAGGGCAGAAGAATGACAGGTGATGTGGAGGGGTGAGGTGTGTGGCGGTGGTGAAGGGCAGAAGAATGACAGGTGATGTGGAGGGGTGAGGAGCGTGGTAGTAATCATGTTGAGGGTCAGTGGGCTGCAACCAGACACAGCACCAGGTACCTCCCACTCCTTTATATGCTCTTCATTTTCCCCATGAGCTCTATACCGTCCACCGGGTCCTTCCTCCTGCCCATACCCTCCACCCTTTACCACTTCCTGTACACTCCGCTTTCCTTCACTCCCTCCACTGTTCTCCTTACCACATAGTGTAGACCGCACCATACTTTCCATCCATCCACCAATCCTCGCTCCACTGGATCCATTACTGCCTCACCAGCAAGCCGCTTCCACCACACTCTCCCAATTCCTCTCGTTTCCCCACCTCCCACCTGGGCCCTTTCCCTCCACTTATTGCCACCACCATTCCCCTCCTGGGCCGCCACCGACCTTCCCTCATCCCCCTTCATAGCTGTCTCACAGCAGCATTATAGATCCCAGTGTCCCACACCATCAATACAGACCCCCGTGTCCCACGCCATCAATACAGACCCCCGTGTCCCACACCATCAATACAGACCCCCGTGACCCACACCATCAATACAGACCCCCGTGTCCCACACCATCAATACAGACCCCCGTGTCCCACACCATCAATACAGACCCCCGTGTCCCACAGCAGTATTACAGACCCCTCTGTCTCACAACATTACAGCCACCCAAATCCTAGAGCAGCATTAAAGATCCGATGCTTCACAGCCAAATTACAGGTTACTATGTCTTACAGTAACATTACAGATCCCTATGTCCGGCAGCAGCATTGCAGGTCCTCATGACTCACAGCAAAGCTACATGTCTGAGAGGTTCATGAAAGATCTCCCTGGCCCAAAGTAGCCAAAGTAGCCAACAATACCACACAGGTCCCCCTGACCCAAAGTTCCACTGAAAAATACCACTTCACATCATCATTACAGCCCCCCTGGCTCACACCATCACTACAGGTTCCCCCTGGCTCACACCATCACTACAGGTTCCCCTGGCTCACACCATCACTACAGGTTCCCCCTGGCTCACACCATCACTACAGGTTCCCCCTGGCTCACACCATCACTACAGGACCCCCTGGCTCACACCATCACTACAGGTTCCCCCTGGCTCACACCATCACTACAGGTTCCCCTGGCTCACACCATCACTACAGGTTCCCCCTGGCTCACACCATCACTACAGGTTCCCCTGGCTCACACCATCACTACAGGACCCCCTGGCTCACACCATCACTACAGGTTCCCCTGGCTCACACCATCACTACAGGACCCCCTGGCTCACACCATCACTACAGGTTCCCCTGGCTCACACCATCACTACAGGACCCCCTGGCTCACACCATCACTACAGGACCCCCTGGCTCACACCATCACTACAGGTTCCCCTGGCTCACACCATCACTACAGGACCCCCTGGCTTACACCATCACTACAGGTTCCCCTGGCTCACACCATCACTACAGGACCCCCTGGCTCACACCATCACTACAGGTTCCCCCTGGCTCACACCATCACTACAGGACCCCCTGGCTCACACCATCACTACAGGACCCCCTGGCTCACACCATCACTACAGGCCTCCATCGCAGTAGAGGTCTCTATGGTTCACGACGCTGGCACAAGTCCACTTGGTGCCAGTACAGCTCCCAATGGTTCACGACACCAGTACACTTCCCATGGTTCACCACACAAGTACAGCTCCTCATGGTTCATGTCACCAGTGGTTCGCGATCCCAGTACAGGCTCCCATGGTTCACGATACCAACACAGGTCCCAGTGGTTCACGACACCACTACAGGTCTCCATGGTTCACGACATCAGTGCAGGTCCCCATGGTTCATGTCACCAGTACAGGTCCTCACATTGATCATGTCACCAGTACAGGTCCTCACATTGATCATGTCACCAGTACAGGTCCTCACATTGATCATGTCACCAGTACAGGTTCCCATTGATCATGTCACTAGTGCAGGTCCTCATTGATCATGACACCAGTTCATGACAACAGTACAGGTCGCCATGGCTCATGACACCAGTACAGTTGACCACAGTTCACGACACCAGCACAGGTCGCCATGGTTTATGATATCATTACCGATAGTTCTCCATGGTTCACGATGTAAACACAGCAGGTTCTCATTACTTACAGTGGTTGTCTAGATCCCTGTGACTGAACATTTGCATAGGTTTCCCTGACTCAGAACACATGAGGAGAGAGTTTACCTGAGTTTACATGAGAAAGACAGACAACAGGAGGCCTAAGTGACCCACGAGTTGGTTGTCTAAAAAAAAAAGATTAACAAGACAAGAAAATGTAATTCCGCTCAGCAGTTTTTGAAGCTATCACCGACTCCCCGCTGCTGCACATTAGCCTTCTAGTGTTCCCGTTACTGCTGTCGTTTATACAGTTTATTTCTGGCGTTTTTCTCAAAGTTTACCTGAATGTATAGTTTGAGGACCAAAACTGACCTGCATATTCAAGGTTTGGTCTTACTAGGGAATTATAAAGTGTGAGAATTGTTTCTGGTGTCTTGTGTTCCTGGTTATGAAACCTAACATTTGGTTGCCTTTTTTACTTGCTGCTTGACACTGTTTAGTGTATTTCAAATTGTTGCTAATGACAACTCCAAGGTCCTTTTCTTCATTTACTTTAGTTAGAGAGTTTCCGAATAGTTTGCAGTCGTAACGTATATTCTTGTCTCCAAAGTGCGTAACTTTACACTTGTCTATATCAAACTTCATTTGTCATCTGTCTGACCACTCTGCTAGTAAGTTAAGATCTTGAATCATTTCGCAGTCCCGCCTGTTTACAGCTCTACCTCCTAGTTTAGTATCGTCAACAAATTTGGAGATCTTAGATATGAGACCGAGTTCTAGGTCATTAATGTATATTATGAAAAGAATTGGACCTAGGACCGACCCCTGTGGCACACCACTCGGTACGTCTAGCCAATCTGAGGCTTCGCTGTTTAATACTACACTGCTTTCTTCCGGTAAGCCAGTCTCTGATCCATGTACAGAGTTCTTCACCGATTCCGTGTGCTTTGAGTTCATGTAAAAGTCTCTTGAGAGGTACTTTATCGAAAGCCTTTTGGAAATATAAATATACTACATCAGATGGTAATTTTTCTTCCCAATTCTGATAAATAACATTAAAAAATTCCAGCAAATTCATCAGGCAAGATCTTCTATAGCGGGAACCGTGTTGGTTGTCTAATATGATTTTGTGCTCTAGAAACGTGACAATTTTATCTCGTATTATTTTTTCCATCATTTTACCTAACACTGACGTAAGGCTAATTGGGCGGTAGTTCAAGGCACAATTTTTGTCTCCTTTTTTATATAGAGGAGTAACATTTGCTAGTTTCCAGTCAGTTGGCACCTGACCATCCGATAGAGATTTGTTGAATATTTTTGTTATGTGGTATATCAGCTGTCTCCTGACCTCCTTTAAAAATCTTGGAGCTAAGTTATCTGGGACGTTGGATTTGTTAGGACTTAATTGGTCCAGGTATTTAAGTACTTCAGAGGTCTTTATTTCTCTAACCTTCAACTCTTCTTCATCAGATCCTTGAAACATTTTCATTGGTTGTGGTATTCGAGATGTTTCTTCAATTGTGAATACACAGTTAAAATAATAATTTAGTATGGTAGCCATTTCCTTGTCGTCAGTAGTTAACGTGTCATGTTCGTTTTGTAATGGTCCAATTCCTTCTTTTACTGTTTTCCTTTGTCTTATATATTTAAAAAATTCTTTATAATTATTCTTAATTTTCAAAGGAATTATATTTTCTTCCTCGTGTTTACTGTCTTATGACCTTCCTCCACTCATTACATTTGGATCCTTAGAGAGAGAGAGAGAGAGAGAGAGAGAGAGGGAGAGAGAGAGAGAGAGAGAGAGAGAGAGAGAGAGAGAGAGAGAGAGAGAGAGAGAGAGAGAGAGAGAGAGAGAGAGAGAGAGAGAGAGATTATTGAGTTCAGAATAAGGTAACCCATTATGAAATATAGTCAGTGATGCAGGTCACCATGACTCACAATGACTATACGTCATAAGTACAGGTCCTTGTGACTCAATGTTTATACAGGTCCTCCTGACTGTAATTGTTCTATATATCACTGTGACTCACAGTAATTGTGTTCTGTATATCACTGTGACTCACAGTAATTGTGTTCTGTATATCACTGTGACTCACAGTAATTGTGTTCTGTATATCACTGTGACTCACAGTAATTGTGTTCTATATATCACTGTGACTCACAGTAATTGTCATAGATTCCGCGATTCATATTTGTTTTGATCCCATGATCCACAAACGCTGTATAGACCCACATGAGACAGGACGAGCAGGAGTCCCTGTGATTCGCAGTCCAAGTCGCCATGAATTATGATAATAGCAGTATGGGTGGCCACGACTTACTGTAATAGTATAGATTCCCTTGACCTACATGAACTGTATGGGTTCCCACGGATCACAGCACAGGTGCCTCTGTCTCACAATGACTGCACCTGATCCCTTGATGCTCATGACAGACAGTTATAAACCCATCATCCCTGGGCTGCGCTGTGTGGATGTTTTCTTCACTGGTTTGTGGACACCCTGGGTGAGTGTCGTCAGGTGTGTGGACACCCTGGGTGAGTGTCGTCAGGTGTGTGGACACCCTGGGTGAGTGTCGTCAGGTGTGTGGACACCCTGGGTGAGTGTCGTCAGGTGTGTGGACACCCTGGGTGAGTGTCGTCAGGTTTGCACGCTCCCGAGGGGCCGTCCCCACCTTCCCCTGGGCCACACACGTTGTCAGGGTGTACGTGGTCGTAGAAGTATCCTCAACACCTGTCGTAGCTCTGTCGTAGCTCTGTCGTAGCTCTGTCGTAGGTCTGTCGTAGGGTGTTGAAGACTTTTTTGATGGTGGTTATAAATTGACCTTGACGACCTTAATGGCCCTCTTCGGTAGCAGGCCGAGAGCCCAAACAGCCAACGAGCCATCCATCGTCGGGTCATTCATCGTTAACGTTCCAGGTGGGAGAAAGATGATCTCCCTGAGCTTCGTGGTGACCTGAAGACGATGGAAGATATCTGATGGTTCTCCTGCTGGCGGTGTTAACGTGGAGGACAGTTCAGCCGGCGACCTGTCCCTCCACAGCTGAACTACCGACAACCAAACCACATCCTTAATGATGCACATCAGCGTCGTCCTCAGGCAGGTCCCGCCTCACGCAGGACCCACCCTCCTTCACGCAGGACCCACCCTCCTTCAGGCAGGACCCACCCTCCTTCACGCAGGACCCACCCTCCTTCAGGCAGGACCCACCCTCCTTCACGCAGGACCCACCCTCCTTCAGGCAGGACCCACCCTCCTTCACGCAGGACCCACCCTCCTTCAGGCAGGACCCACCCTCCTTCAGCAGTTGTGTCCAGTGAACTGGTTGGTGCCTCTCTGGACGAACACGTCGACGCCATCATCACATCCGCCAGCCATCGTCTCAACATTCTCACGGACACACTGAACACCAGCACCACTCCCTCCATCCCTCCATCCCTCCCTCCCTCACCTGGCCCTCCTCACTACCCTCCCCCACCTGGCCCTCCTCCCTACCCTCCCCCACCTGGCCCTCCTCCCTACCCTCCCCCACCTGGCCCTCCTCACTACCCTCCCCCACCTGGCCCTCCTTCCTACCCTCCCCACCTGGCCCTCCTTCCTACCCTCCCCCACCTGGCCCTCCTTCCTACCCTCCCCCACCTGGCCCTCCTCCCTACCCTCCCCCACCTGGCCCTCCTCCCTACCCTCCCCACCTGGCCCTCCTTCCTACCCTCCCCACCTGGCCCTCCTCACTACCCTCCCCCACCTGGCCCTCCTTCCTACCCTCCCCACCTGGCCCTCCTTCCTACCCTCCCCCACCTGGCCCTCCTTCCTACCCTCCCCCACCTGGCCCTCCTCCCTACCCTCCCCCACCTGGCCCTCCTCCCTACCCTCCCCACCTGGCCCTCCTTCCTACCCTCCCCACCTGGCCCTCCTCACTACCCTCCCCCACCTGGCCCTCCTCACTACCCTCCCCCACCTGGCCCTCCTCCCTACCCTCCCCCACCTGGCCCTCCTCCCTACCCTCCCCCACCTGGCCCTCCTCTACCCTCCCCCACCTGGCCCTCCTTCCGACCCTCCCCCACCTAGCCCTCCTCCCTACCCTCCCCCACCTGGCCCTCCTCCCTACCCTCCCCCACCTGGCCCTCCTTCCGACCCTCCCCCACCTGGCCCTCCTCCCTACCCTCCCCCACCTGGCCCTCCTCACTACCCTCCCCCACCTGGCCCTCCTTCCTACCCTCCCCACCTGGCCCTCCTTCCTACCCTCCCCCACCTGGCCCTCCTTCCTACCCTCCCCCACCTGGCCCTCCTCCCTACCCTCCCCCACCTGGCCCTCCTCCCTACCCTCCCCACCTGGCCCTCCTTCCTACCCTCCCCACCTGGCCCTCCTCACTACCCTCCCCCACCTGGCCCTCCTCACTACCCTCCCCCACCTGGCCCTCCTCACTACCCTCCCCCACCTGGCCCTCCTCACTACCCTCCCCCACCTGGCCCTCCTTCCTACCCTCCCCACCTGGCCCTCCTCACTACCCTCCCCCACCTGGCCCTCCTCACTACCCTCCCCCACCTGGCCCTCCTCACTACCCTCCCCCACCTGGCCCTCCTCACTACCCTCCCCCACCTGGCCCTCCTTCCTACCCTCCCCACCTGGCCCTCCTCACTACCCTCCCCCACCTGGCCCTCCTCACTACCCTCCCCCACCTGGCCCTCCTCACTACCCTCCCCCACCTGGCCAGTACAGACGCAGACCCAACCATCCGGGGCGCCTCCTACATCACCCACGAAGAGGCGCTCAACACACTCCTCCTCCCAGTTCCTTCATCCACCACCCGCACCTCATCCACCCCTGCACCTCATCCACCCCTGCACCTCATCCACCCCTGCACCTCATCCACCCCCTGCACCTCATCCAAGAGTTCGGGAAGATATTACAGCACCATTCTCTCCAGCCTGACTCACAACAAGATACAGTCTCCGTGACTCACAACACTGGTACAGTCTCCGTGACTCACAACACTGGTACAGTCTCCGTGACTCACAACACTGGTACAGTCTCCGTGACTCACAACACTGGTACAGTCTCCGTGACTCACAACACTGGTACAGTCTCCGTGACTCACAACACTGGTACAGTCTCCGTGACTCACAACACTGGTACAGTCTCCGTGACTCACAACACTGGTACAGTCTCTGTAATTCACAGTAGTAGTACAAATCCACGTGGCTCACAACACTAGTACAGGTCCGGCAGCTCAAAACACTAGCATCGGTCCTGCGGCTCACAAAACTGGTACAGGCCACCAATAGCTCACAAGTACAGTCTCCTGTAGCTCACCAAGCTGGGATAGATCCCATAGCTCACTATCACAGGCACCCGTGACTCACATCCTGGTACAGGTCATCATAGCTAACAGGTCCAGGTTCCCTTAACTCATAACCGTACACAGTGTGGGTAGTTACGTCATCAGAGGTCGTGGTGTCACACGACCAGCAGGTCGTACAGACTCACACGACGACCCTGGCTGTCGTGCTCAGGTGACAGTTGTCGTGCTGGAGTGGTCGTCCAGAGCTCAGCGGAGCGTCCTGGTCCCAGGTAATTACCGCCATGCGTGGTCCAGGATTAAAGGAATATATTATACTATATCGTTAGTCTTGAATGTTGACCGTCATTTGTTTAATGACGAGGAAATGACGTCACGAAGATGGAGCCCGACACAAACACATGAAATGAAGGCGATCAAGGATGTCCCAGGGAGGGTGACCTGAAACCCCGGGGAGTGGCCGGAGATAGATGATGTCCGGAACACCAGAGTGCGGACCACCACACACGGACCACAGCCCCCCTGCCTCACCTACTGCAGCCCCGGGGGGGGGGGGGGGGGAGCACTGAGCACCAGGCAGGTCTTGGTGAGGTGAGGCAGAGTGAGTGATGGGTCGTGACGAGTGAGGGAGAGCAGACAGTGTGTACATCACTGGTGCCTCGTGTGGTCACCACTCACACCAACTGCAGTAAACAACTTCAAGATAATTATTCATAACATCTTCACCAGAGGAAAATAAGACTTAGGGTTTATCATCAGAAGGTGAAGGAACTGCATCTCTACTGCTGAGAAATGAGATAAAGCAACACGATCATGATGCGAGGCAGCGATGATGTGGGATCAACAAGAATGTCCTGGGGATGAAGACATCTCAGCAACAAGGATGGAACCAGTTTTCTTCTGTCTTCATATAATGATCAACATGACCGGGGCTTACACATGCCCAGGTCAAGGTCATCCCGGGTGAGAGGAAGAGGAGAATGAAGAAAATAATCTGAGATTGTAAGTATTCGTAAATCAGACTCCTTAAGGTAGCAAGATTACAGGAAGAGGGGAAGACAGAAGAAGAAAAAGAAGTCCACAGCTTCGAGACTAGATGGTATCATAACGGGACATCCCCGTGTAACGGTCTGCAAAACAGAAGCAGTTGGAAGCAGCGGCAGACGTGTGCTGCCTTGGTGACAGCGTCACATGCAGACACTTCACAAGAGCAGTGGTCAAAATGACATGCAGATGACAGCAACACTACGGCGAACACAAGGAAATGGTTGCAGTTTGGTGACGCCCGCCCGGGCCCTCTGACCCAACTGTGGCCAGGGATCGGCCCGCCCGGGCCCTCTGACCTAACTGTGGCCAGGGATCGGCCCGCCAGGGCCCTCTGACCCAACTGTGGCCAGGGATCGGCCCGCCCGGGCGCTCTGACCCAACTGTGGCCAGGGATCGGCCCGCCCGGGCCCTCTGACCCAGCTGTGGCCAGCTTGGCCTCATCCCTCGGTACAGAGATGCCACCTGGGAGGGAGCTGTGTTATCCTGAGCCAGCTGGCGCATCTCACACACCAGCTTCCTCACACACACTCGAGCCTCCATGGTGCAGTGGTTAACGTCGCGACCCAACAGCTTAATGGGCCAGGGTTCGAATTCCTGGCACGGTGGCCGGGTAACGACCACCCCAGCTGTTCATCCTTCCCTGCAGGGTTGGTAGACGCTTGGGAGCCTGGCGTTGGCTGGGAGATGTGTACGTACGTGTGTGTGTGTGTCCATCCATAGCTTGGCTCTGGAGAAGACATGCGATATATGAACGTTCATGAGATGAGGAAACATGAGTGTACGTAGAACACAAGCGGTAATCACTCAGAACGGAAGGTAATCACTCAGAACTGAAGGTAATTACTCAGAACTGAAGGTAGTCTAGACGAATTACTTATACACAAGGGAGAGAGAGATGGGTAGAGCAAGCAGGGGAACCATACCAGACGCTGGTGAAGTTGTTTGGACGAACAGATCACACAGATGAAATCTGACCTGATCTTTGTAAAGGTAAACATGATAATAAAGGAGGAGAGGAACTGCCCTTTCTGTTAAGGGGCGACCATAAATCATCAGTAATTACTGGTGAATAATCCAGATGAAGCAGATTATGAAATAATAACAATGAGAATAACTTACAGATTATCACTGATAATTTGCAACTCTCCGAAATATTTCAACAAATCAGAACAGACATTTTATGGACGACAGAAATGAAGGCAGAGTTAATACAGTGCAGGCAACCAGCTGGACCAGGTCATCTCACACATGACACAGTGCCAATCATGAAGGAATATAACACAAATGAATGGACACGGAATATCTAAATAGCCAGAGAGAGAGAGAGAGAGAGAGAGAGAGAGAGAGAGAGAGAGAGAGAGAGAGAGCCTATGGCATGATCAAAGATTTCATGAACCTCACAAACGCAGGTGTGAGAAACAGAACAAGGTATATAGTTATAGAGTGATAGGTATGATTATAAAACAATGAGCATAATCATAGAACAATGGGTGTAATTGTAGAGCAAGAGGTATAATCATAGAGCATTGGGTATAATAACAGAGATATAAGTTTAATCATATAACAATGGGGATGATTATAGAGCAATGGGTTTAATTATAGAGCAATAGGTATAATTATAGAACAATGGGTTTAATTATAGAACAATGGGTATCATTATAGAACAATGGATATCATTATAGAACAATGGATATCATTATAGAACAATGGGTGTCATCATTATAGAACAATGGGTGTCATTATAGAACAATGGGTATCATTATAGAACAATGGATATCATTATAGAACAATGGGTGTCATCATTATAGAACAATGGGTGTCATTATAGAACAATGGGTGTCATTATAGAACAATGGATATCATTATAGAACAATGGATATCATTATAGAACAATGGATATCATTATAGAACAATGGGTGTCATTATAGAACAATGGGTATCATTATAGAACAATGGATATCATTATAGAACAATGGGTATCATTATAGAACAATGGGTATCATTATAGAACAATGGATATCATTATAGAACAATGGATATCATTATAGAACAATGGATATCATTATAGAACAATGGGTATCATTATAGAACAATGGGTATAATTATAGAACAATGGGTATCATTATAGAACAATGGGTGTTATTATAGAACAATGGGTGTCATTATAGAACAATGGGTGTCATTATAGAACAATGGGTGTTATTATAGAACAATGGGTATCATTATAGAACAATGGATATAATTATAGAACAATGGGTATCATTATAGAACAATGGGTATCATTATAGAACAATGGATATCATTATAGAACAATGGGTGTCATTATAGAACAATGGGTATCATTATAGAACAATGGGTGTCATTATAGAACAATGGGTGTCATTATAGAACAATGGGTGTCATTATAGAACAATGGGTGTTATTATAGAACAATGGGTATCATTATAGAACAATGGATATAATTATAGAACAATGGGTGTCATTATAGAACAATGGGTGTCATTATAGAACAATGGATATCATTATAGAACAATGGGTGTCATTATAGAACAATGGGTATCATTATAGAACAATGGGTGTCATTATAGAACAATGGGTATCATTATAGAACAATGGATATCATTATAGAACAATGGGTGTCATTATAGAACAATGGGTGTCATTATAGAACAATGGGTGTCATTATAGAACAATGGGTGTCATTATAGAACAATGGGTGTCATTATAGAACAATGGGTATCATTATAGAACAATGGGTGTCATTATAGAACAATGGGTGTCATTATAGAACAATGGGTGTCATTATAGAACAATGGGTGTCATTATAGAACAATGGGTATCATTATAGAACAATGGGTGTCATTATAGAACAATGGGTATCATTATAGAACAATGGGTATCATTATAGAACAATGGGTGTCATTATAGAACAATGGATATATAAAGATAATGAAGGAAGAGACAAGATATTCCTCAGGATAACAATGTGTACATACATGGTAGTGAAGATGTAGTATTAGTGCGGTGGTGTAACGTATTGATGATGATCACACGATGTAGTATTAGTGTGGTGGTGTAACGTAGTGATGATGATCACACGATGTAGTATTAGTGTGGTGGTGTAACGTAGTGATGATGATCACACGATGTAGTATTAGTGTGGTGGTGTAACGTAGTGATGATGATCACACGATGTAGTATTAGTGTGGTGGTGTAACGTAGTGATGATGATCACACGATGTAGTATTAGTGCGGTGGTGTAACGTAGTGATGATGATCACACGATGTAGTATTAGTGTGGTGGTGTAACGTAGTGATGATGATCACACGATGTAGTATTAGTGTGGTGGTGTAACGTAGTGATGATGATCACACGATGTAGTATTAGTGTGGTGGTGTAACGTAGTGATGATGATCACACGATGTAGTATTAGTGTGGTGGTGTAACGTAGTGATGATGATCACACGATGTAGTATTAGTGTGGTGGTGTAACGTAGCGATGATGATCACACGATGTAGTATTAGTGTGGTGGTGTAACGTAGCGATGATGATCACACGATGTAGTATTAGTGCGGTGGTGTAACGTAGTGATGATGATCACACGATGTAGTATTAGTGTGGTGGTGTAACGTAGCGATGATGATCACACGATGTAGTATTAGTGTTGTGGTGTAACGTAGTGATGATGATCACACGATGTAGTATTAGTGTGGTGGTGTAACGTAGTGATGATGATCACACGATGTAGTATTAGTGTGGTGGTGTAACGTAGCGATGATGATCACACGATGTAGTATTAGTGTGGTGGTGTAGCGTAGCGATGATGATCACACGATGTAGTATTAGTGTGGTGGTGTAACGTAGTGATGATGATCACACGATGTAGTATTAGTGCGGTGGTGTAACGTAGTGATGATGATCACACGATGTAGTATTAGTGTGGTGGTGTAACGTAGTGATGATGATCACACGATGTAGTATTAGTGTGGTGGTGTAACGTAGTGATGATGATCACACGATGTAGTATTAGTGTGGTGGTGTAACGTAGTGATGATGATCACACGATGTAGTATTAGTGCGGTGGTGTAACGTAGTGATGATGATCACACGATGTAGTATTAGTGCGGTGGTGTAACGTAGTGATGATGATCACACGATGTAGTATTAGTGTGGTGGTGTAACGTAGTGATGATGATCACACGATGTAGTATTAGTGTGGTGGTGTAACGTAGTCATGATGATCACACGATGTAGTATTAGTGCGGTGGTGTAACGTAGTGATGATGATCACACGATGTAGTATTAGTGTGGTGGTGTAACGTAGTGATGATGATCACACGATGTAGTATTAGTGTGGTGGTGTAACGTAGCGATGATGATCACACGATGTAGTATTAGTGTGGTGGTGTAACGTAGTGATGATGATCACACGATGTAGTATTAGTGTGGTGGTGTAACGTAGCGATGATGATCACACGATGTAGTATTAGTGTGGTGGTGTAACGTAGTGATGATGATCAGACTCAGGATCTCAGATGGAAGTGTTTGTGAAGATAATTGATGGATACGTCCTGGAGGAACTGTGTCATATGTGTGTTCACAATGGTGGACAATATTCTCTCAACATTAATGAGATCAGAATATTCATCAGTAGGTTACTGAAAGATTTCGATCCCTATTACTTAACATGTAGTACTGTTGAAGTCTCTCCATGTGTGATGACCGTCTGCAGTGACACACGAAGGGCTGCTTCAGCCGTCTTTAGAAAGCTGTGTGAAGACTTGCTCAGTGCCAAGGAAGAGAGGAAAGTACGTGCCTGTTTCTAGGTAAGGAGACTGGGAGGTTTTCCTGCACGTAACAACGAATTAGACAAGAATCAACTTGGGTTCAGAGCAGTGAATATGATTATCTTTTTGACTTTTGTGATGGGTTGAGGTTTGCCTGAAACGAACGAGGTTTGTTGGTGGAGTGTGTGCAGCCAGAAAGCGTTTGACACGCCCTTCACAAGAGAGCGGTTAAGACAGGGTATCTTCAGGTAGTCATAAGAGGGAATTCCTCTGGTGGGTCGAAGATCACATTGGAATAACGTAGCAGAAGACACATGTCAGCGGAACCTTCCCCAACTGGGTTAGGACGGCCAGTGTGTGTTCACGTCTCAGTCTTGGGCAACTGTTATTGTTGATGTATGTAAATAAGTGATCAGAAAGATTGGATCATGTTTGAGTCTGTCTGATGATGACGTTAACATCACGAGGGAAGTTAGCAATGACGGGGTCGCATCAGTTCACAGCATGACGTGGAAAACGTCCATGTTACTCACTTATATGGAAGGTGAAGTTTACAGCACACACAGTGCAACGAAGATGAGCATAGAGAGGAAAATGCTTAAACACAAGTACATTTTGTCTGGAAACAAGTCAGATAT
>NC_092245.1:7851517-7864017 GCF_036320965.1 Panulirus ornatus | reverse complement strand
ACAATATGACATGTTGTAAGTGTCTACCATCTTACTGTCTCACAATATGACATGTTGTAAGTGTCTACCATCTTACTGTCTCATAATATGACATGTAGTAATGTGTCCATCATCTTACTGTCCCACAATATGACATGTTGTAAGTGTCTACCATCTTACTGTCTCACAATATGACATGTTGTAAGTGTCTACCATCTTACTGTCTCACAATATGACATGTTGTAAGTGTCTACCATCTTACTGTCTCACAATATGACATGTTGTAAGTGTCTACCATCTTACTGTCTCATAATATGACATGTAGTAATGTGTCTACCATCTTACTGTCTCACAATATGACATGTTGTAAGTGTCTACCATCTTACTGTCTCACAATATGACAAGTTGTAAAGTGTTCACCATCTTACTGAGGGTTGTGAGAGCTTCTTGTGTTCCATACAACATAAAGGTTGTGCCTCACAACTCAACATTGCACACATAAGTTTGTCCATGTTTACACCACCACATCGTAAGAGCGCTGGCTCTCCTTGCATGATCGCCTCAAACTGATGTTAAGCCTAGGACGAAGGGGCCGGCCATCATCATGTGAGCAGCAACCTTGTGACATGTTCACCATCCAAGCTTGTGACACGTTCACCATCCAAGCTTGTGACACGTTCACCATCCAAGCTTGTGACACGTTCACCATCCAAGCATGTGACACGTTCACCATCCAAGCTTGTGACACGTTCACCATCCAAGCTTGTGACACGTTCACCATCCAAGCTTGTGACACGTTCACCATCCAAGCTTGTGACACGTTCACCATCCAAGCTTGTGACACGTTCACCATCCAAGCTTGTGACACGTTCACCATCCAAGCATGTGACACGTTCACCATCCAAGCTTGTGACACGTTCACCATCCAAGCTTGTGACACGTTCACCATCCAAGCATGTGACACGTTCACCATCCAAGCTTGTGACACGTTCACCATCCAAGCTTGTGACACGTTCACCATCCAAGCATGTGACACGTTCACCATCCAAGCTTGTGACACGTTCACCATCGCGTGTCATCCAACTTTGCTCATACACAACACGCTTCAGTAACCTGCACTCTCCCTGTATTAACTCCTGCTTGTTCCAAACTTTCAAACGCTAACTTATGTTTCTCAAAATGATGACGAACACTTTCTGACATCACACTTGTGTCATGCAGGTCAACTATGTGTGGGCCAATCATGAGTTCCGGAAAAAAGAAAAGACTTAAACGATGATCATGGAGCAGGGAAAAATAACTCGAATTCTTTCGACCAAAGTCCAACTGTTGAGATTGTTTGTGATGACCTTACTGTTCATGTTAGTGATGACCTTACTGTTCATGTTAGTGATGACCTTACTGTTCATGGTAGTGATGACCTCACTGTTCATGTTAGAGATGATGACCTTACTGTTCATGTTAGTGATGACCTTACTGTTCATCTTAGTGATGATGACCTTACTGTTCATGTTAGAGATGATGACCTTACTGTTCATGTTAGTGATGACCTTACTGTTCATGTTAGTGATGACCTTACTGTTCATGTTAGTGATGATGACCTTACTGTTCATGTTAGTGATGACCTTACTGTTCATGTTAGTGATGACCTTACTGTTCATGTTAGTAATGACCTTACTGTTCATGTTAGTAATGACCTTACTGTTCATGTTAGTAATGACCGTAATTACTGTTCATGTTAGTGATGACCTTACTGTTCATGTTAGTAATGACCTTACTGTTCATGTTAGTGATGACCTTACTGTTCATGTTAGTGATGATGACCTTACTGTTCATGTTAGAGATGATGACCTTACTGTTCATGTTAGTGATGACCTTACTGTTCATGTTAGTGATGACCTTACTGTTCATGTTAGTGATGATGACCTTACTGTTCATGTTAGTGATGACCTTACTGTTCATGTTAGTGATGACCTTACTGTTCATGTTAGTAATGACCTTACTGTTCATGTTAGTAATGACCTTACTGTTCATGTTAGTAATGACCGTAATTACTGTTCATGTTAGTGATGACCTTACTGTTCATGTTAGTAATGACCTTACTGTTCATGTTAGTAATGACCTTACTGTTCATGTTAGTGATGACCTTCCTGTTCATGTTAGTAATGACCTTACTGTTCATGTTAGTGATGACCTTACTGTTCATGTTAGTGATGACCTTACTGTTCATGTTAGTGATGACCTTACTGATCATGTTAGTGATGACCTTACTGTTCATGTTAGTGATGACCTTACTGTTCATGTTAGTGATGACCTTACTGTTCATGTTAGTAATGACCTTACTGTTCATGTTAGTGATGACCTTCCTGTTCATGTTAGTGATGACCTTACTGTTCATATTAGTGATGACCTTACTGTTCATGTTAGTGATGACCTTACTGTTCATGTTAGTGATGACCTTACTGATCATGTTAGTGATGACCTTACTGTTCATGTTAGTGATGACCTTACTGTTCATGTTAGTGATGACCTTACTGTTCATGTTAGTGATGACCTTACTGTTCATGTTAGTGATGACCTTACTGTTCATGTTAGTGATGACCTTACTGATCATGTTAGTGATGACCTTACTGTTCATGTTAGTGATGACCTTACTGTTCATGTTAGTGATGACCTTACTGTTCATGTTAGTAATGACCTTACTGTTCATGTTAGTGATGACCTTACTGATCATGTTAGTGATGACCTTACTGTTCATGTTAGGCTGCCAGGGTAATCGTGTTCGAGAGAGTTCGTCATTACAGTCTGCAGTAACCAGTTACTCAGTTGAACGTATCGTCTGCTTCTTTTCTTGTCAACCAATGGTGCGTTGGATGGCCTGCTTCTGTGGTCCTACAGTCTGGCATTTCTTGTGTTAGTTCGTCAGCGACCAAACATGGAGGGTAGAGCAGGTGGTTACTGGGATGTAGACGAGTTTAATGTTATGGTTCAAGTCTGTTAACGATAGTAGAACAATGGCTTCAGTGCAGTGACGACGTAACAACCTTTTTGTGAACACAATTCATTCATCTTATCGTTAGCCTGAGGGTGGCCTGCGCGGGTAGCGTGCTGCTGTGAACATCTTGTTCACCTGTGGCCACAGCACTGTCATGCACCTCTGGTACAGTAGTATACACAGTAGATACATCATTAACGACTTGTCAACCAAGGAAAACAAACTTCAAACCACCACAAAATGGTCGGTGACCTTTACGGTCTACCCGCCCAGTGCATGACCTAACCTGAAGGTAAACAATCTACCCCAGTACATGACCTAACCTGAAGGTAAACAATCTACCCCAGTACATGACATGACCTGAAGGTAAACAATCTACCCCAGTATATGACATAACCTGAAGGTAAACAATCTACCCCAGTGCATGACCTAACCTGAAGGTAAACAATCTACCCCAGTACATGACATGACCTGAAGGTAAACAATCTACCCTAGTACATGACATAACCTGAAGGTAAACAATCTACCCCAGTACATGACGTAACCTGAAGGTAAACAATCTACCCCAGTACATGACATAACCTGAAGGTAAACAATCTACCCCTAGTACATGACATGACCTGAAGGTAAACAATCTACCCCAGTACATGACATAACCTGAAGGTAAACAATCTACCCCAGTACATGACATGACCTGAAGGTAAACAATCTACCCCAGTACATGACATGACCTGAAGGTAAACAATCTACCCCAGTACATGACATGACCTGAAGGTAAACAATGTACCCCAGTACATGACATAACCTGAAGGTAAACAATCTACCCCAGTACATGACATGACCTGAAGGTAAACAATCTACCCCAGTACATGACATGACCTGAAGGTAAACGAGAAACTTTTTCTAAAAAGATGTAAATAATTGTTTTTATAATGTAAGAATGTTGTATGTATGGAATACATTGTATGAAGAGGGAAGGATGTATGTACATTGTATGAAAATATGGTGGAGGTGGACGTCATACAGAAGTTTAGAAAGTTGTATATTGTTGTTGTGATGGTTTGGAAGAGATGGTGGCCCACAAGTGTACATCTGCCTCCCTCCCTCCACGTATAGTAATGATGGCTGATTACGTGTGCTGCTGTGTCTTAATGTATGACATCTGCACACATGTCCTGGTGTCTACCCCAGGGCACGACACCTGCCACACATGTCCTGGTGTCTACCCCAGGGCACGACACCTGCCACACATGTCCTGGTGTCTGCCCCAGCACATGACACCTGCCACACATTCCCTGGTGTCTGCCCCAGGGCACGACACCTGCCACACATGTCCTGGTGTCTGCCCCAGCACATGACACCTGCCACACATTCCCTGGTGTCTGCCCCAGGGCACGACACCTGCCACACATGTCCTGGTGTCTGCCCCAGCACATGACACCTGCCACACATTCCCTGGTGTCTGCCCCAGGGCACGACACACTACTGAGGCAGATGGTGTCATGTCTGGTGTGGAGGTGAGGCAGGACTTCAAGGAACATAGCTTCCTGGTCATCCATACGAGGCTGGTCCTGTGGGAGCCCGAGCAAGAACAACAATAAAAGTATATATATAGTGTAACATGTTAGTAAATATGTGAGCAGTATGGTCACACTAACGTACATGTTGTAATGCTCACACTTGTGATGGTCATGGTACACTGTGACACAGTAAACACAAGCCAACGGGGCGTGGTAAAGTTTCTGATGAAGAGAACATAACGCTATACTTGACAGAGATTTTATCGTTGGAATTTGTGAATGATAGAATGAAAGTATTCAGTCATCATGTTATGATGAAGTGGATATTGAATGTTTAGGATCGTGTACGTGAGACGGTGAGTGAGAATGAATGTTTCCTGAAGTTCCATGTCAGAAGATAAGAACATATCATTTCTTGCATCTACAGACATTTCTCTCTGGGTCAGAAGCTTTGCCCTAACCATCTTCACACACCCTCACTCCTCATGTTCATCTCATTATGAGCGTCGAGTGAGGAGGTCGGGTGCTCAGCTGAGGCAAGTCATCTCACACCATCTGCTTAACTTCACCTGTGACCCATCTGGTCCAGTGCTCCGCCACACCCCTCCCTCGACCTTCCTGTGCAGGAGGACACCCCCACATCCCCACATGACCTTTCATCAGTGGTGTACCCACCACACCATCCTCATACAAGGTCACAGTGTAACCAGTCCACACCAACCATCGTCCCTGACCTTAGCAGTCATGAGCCAGAGTGTAGCAGCTGCTCCCCCGCCGCCAGTCATGCTCTGGCATCGTCACGTTAACATGTTACTAACATCATGTACATCATGAGAACAGCCACTGTCCCTCACGGTAGGGTCCGGGTAAGTTTCCTCGTGTACCTTACAGCATCAGCGGATGTCCGGACCTCGTGGGTCCGTACCCGGCCATCCGGTTACCCGGCGTGGAAGTGTCCGTTTTCCAGTCAATATGTTCCGCGTCCTGTGTGCGTATCGACCAGACACCACGACTCCTAATTACAGGAGCCTTGCCTGGCGGAGGTAGCTCCACCAGCCCCACCCTCTACCACACTTATGTCTCCCCACCACACTTATGTCTCCCCACCACACTTATGTCTCCCCACCACACTTATGTCTCCCCACCACACTTATGTCTCCCCACCACACTTATGTCTCCCCACCACACTTATGTCTCCCCACCACACTTATGTCTCCCCACCACACTTATGTCTCCCCACCACACTTATGTCTCCCCACCACACTTATGTCTCCCCACCACACTTATGACTCCCCACCACACTTATGTCTCCCCACCACACTTATGACTCCCCACCACACTTATGTCTCCCCACCACACTTATGTCTCCCCACCACACTTATGTCTCCCCACCACACTTATGACTCCCCACCACACTCACGGTTCTCCCCACACTTACGGCTCCCTACGACACCTATGGCTCCCCACCACACTTATGTCTCCCCACCACACTTATGTCTCCCCACCACACTTATGACTCCCCACCACACTTATGTCTCCCCACCACACTTATGTCTCCCCACCACACTCACGGTTCTCCCCACACTTACGGCTCCCTACGACACCTATGGCTCCCCACCACACTTATGTCTCCCCACCACACTTATGACTCCCCACCACACTTATGTCTCCCCACCACACTTATGTCTCCCCACCACACTCACGGTTCTCCCCACACTTACGGCTCCCTACGACACCTATGGCTCCCACCACACTTATGGCTCCGCAACACACACGTCTCCACCACACACAAGTCTCCACCACACACAGGTCTCCACCACACTTACGTAACCACAGTCAAGTCAGCTACACAGAGACGTCCGCACCACAGACAGGTTTAAAACATAGGCAGACAGACAGATAGACAAACAGACAGACAGACTGACAGACAGGCAGACAGACAGACAGACAGACAGGTCAGAATCACAGACAGGTCAGCACTATACACAGGTCATCACTACTGATGGTCAGCACCCCAGAATGGTCAGCACCAGAGACATAGCACCACAAACAGGTCAGTACATCAGACAGGTCAGGAGCAGGGTGTGTGTGGTATGTGTGTGTGGTGTGTGTGGTATGTGTGTGTGGTGTGTGGTGTGTGTGTGTGTGTGTGTGTGTGTGGTAAGTGTGTGGTGTGTGTGTGGTAAGTGTGTGGTGTGTTGTGTGTGGTGTGTGTGTGGTAAGTGTGTGGTGTGTTGTGTGTGTGTGTGTGTGTGTGTGTGTGTGTGTGTGTGTGTGTGTGTGTGGTACGTGTGTGGTGTGTTGTGTATGTGGTGTGTTGTGTGTGTGTGTGTGTGTGGTGTGTGTGTGTGTGATGTGTGTGTGTGTGTGTGTGTGTGTGTGTGTGTGTGTGTGTGTGTGGTGTGTGTGTGTGTGCGTGTGTGGTGTGTGTGTGTGTGTGTGTGTGTGTATGTGTGTGTGTGTAGTGTGTGTCTGTGTGTGTCTGTGTGTGGTGTGTGGTGTGTGTGTGTGTGTGTGTGTGTAACGAGTCAACAAATATTGACCACATTAAACCCTTAACTTCCAGCGTTTGTGTAACTTGGAAACTGATCAGTTGATGTTGACAGATGTTGAACCTTGATAGTCGAGTGTTGATGACAGAAGTTGAACACAACGTCAAACGATGTCGTTAGGTGATTAAGTTCTGATGTCGAGTGTTGATGATGAATAGATGTTATAACTTCATCATCAGTGACCGATGTTAGTAGCTCAGTGTCGAGTGATGGCTATGTTAGATGCTCAGCGTCGAGTGGTAGCTATGTTAGATGTTCAGTATCGAGTGATGGCTGTGTTAGATGTTCAGTATCGAGTGATGGCTGTGTTAGCTGCTCAGCGTCGAGTGATGGCTATGTTAGATGTTCAGTATCGAGTGATGGTTATGTTAGATGCTCAGCGTCGAGTGATGTGGTGATGTTTGGTCCACAGATCTGGTGTGCAGTAACTCTGCTGGCTCTTTCGGTTGTGACTTGCTTTTAATTGTTTTTTGTTTATTTGTTTGTTTGATTTGCTTCTGCTGCTGCTGCTAGTTTTGTTGTAATCACCTATTTGCGATGCACTGGGCCCTTTGTTCCCTTCCATGAAAGGAATCATTCCTTACGCCTGCCTGAAGGTCAAACACCTTCACCTTCTCATGTGGCATAGTGTCAAATGCTCTCTGGCGGTCCAGATGCCCACAGGCAGCATAACGATTTCGGTTGTCTTAAACGGAGTTCATACTCTCATGTAAGTCTTAAAGTTTCATTACACATGACCCTTCATGAACCCTTGTTGCCTCTCAAGAAATTTCTCCGCAAGTAATCAAGCACATTTTTGCTGCGTTGAAGACTCAGTCACGGACTAATGTCCACCTCGAGGCCAGGTTTTAATGGAGATATGGAGAGATTAAAGAATAAAAAAAAAAAGAAGAGACAAGTGAGAGAATATACAAATTTTGGAGGAAGTGAAAAATCTCTTTAAAATGTGTCACGGTCATAGTTATTGTGAAAGACATGAGAGGGTAGAGAGTTCCAAAAGCCTCGACGTGTAGGGAAAAACACAGATATCAAAACGGCCCACTCTTGAGATGCCAACAGTCACTCAGCAATCATGTGACGCAGCAGCTGGCCGAGCATTGCATGGTCTAGCTAGTGGTGGAGGCGCACAAGCAGCCAGCCCTCGAGAGCAGATTCCAAAGTAATACCTATAGAAGAGGGAACTTAGACTATGATAGTTTATAAGTCGGACCTCTTTCAGCTCAAATCTGTTGAAGTAAAGATACAGAGCTAAAACCACCCCAGATGTGAGAGCAGTGCTCCATACAAGGACGAATCAATCCTTTGTATAAACGGAGCAACTGTCCAGAAGAAAAGAAATTTCGACATCTAAACAGGACACCTAGTTTCTTAGAGACAGACTCAGCTATTTCCGTAATATGGGGTTTCCAAGGTAGTTTGGATGTTCCAGTAATACCAAATATATTCACTGAGTCAAGAAGTGGAATTACAGAAACGTCAAAGGAGAGAGGAAAGGAAAGGTGTCAGGAATTTTCGATAGAGAGATGGGCAGTAACTGGACCCTGGAATCACTAAACTTAACCAGGTTTATTCTACCCAACGAGATATCCTGTACAAGACCGAGTTTACGGACGAAGTTATGTCGAAACGAGATGCAGATCGAGTCAGAGAAGGCGCAGAACTGAAGATGTGGAGTAATGCAGTGTTAAGTCGTCAGCGTATGAGTACACTTGGTTTTTTGTGGAGGAGAGAAAATCGTTGATGAAAATAAGAAAAAGTGTAGGAGACACGACAGAACATTGAGGGACACTGTTATTGATGGAGATAATGAGAAAGCCTGATCTATCAACAACCACAGAGACAGATCGGCCAGAGAGGAAGCTAGATATGAAGGAGCAAAGTGAGGGAGGGAAGACAAAAGAGGGGACATGTCAAGGGCAACTACACATGACATTAGTAAGATAGGAAAGAATATCACCAGTGGATCTTACCTTACAGATGCCATACTGTGGGATCTAAAATGTTTAAGGATATGGGACTTGAGGAGGGATTCAAAGACTTTGGGAATGGTAGATGGTAAAGCAAAAGGACGATAGTTAGAGGGGTCAGAACGGTCACCCTTCTTAGGGATGGAATGTGCCAATGCATGCATCCAGCTGGTAAGGGAAAGTTGAGGATTTTGAATAGAAACGGAACAGACGAGCAAGCCAGGTGCAAGTTCAGAGGGATGGAAGCCATCAGGACCATAAGCCTTGCTTGTGTCCGGAGAAAGAAGTGCTTTTCGGACAGTCCGAAAAGAGATTACGGGAAGAGGCATAAGACTACTAAGGAAAGGAGAAGGAAAGTTAGAGTCATCCAAGGTGGAGTTAGAGGAGAAACGGGAGACCTAAAGAGAGTGGCTTTGTCTACGGGAGAGACAGTTATAGTACCGTCAGGACGGAAAAGTGAAGGAAAGGTAGAGCGACAGAAGTTGTTAGAGATACCCTTAACTAAAGACCATAGAAACCTATCAGTGGATGACGAGGAGAGTTTATTGCACTTCTTTGGAATATAAGAACGCTTCGCCTCACGGATAACATGCTTACAGTAATTTTGGGCTGTGATATGAGCTGAATGGGGATTAGAGGAAGGAGAGTTTTTCCAAGGCCGATATGTCTGATCCCTTGTCTGAATGGCCTCAGAACAGGAACGGTTGAATCGTAGATTGGAAGAAGAGGTCGTCTTGGAGAAGGAATAAATGCTTCCCTTCTCACAACAGTAACCCTTGCTATGTGTTTGGCGGAGACAGAAGCATCACCACATAAGAAACATTTATCTCTACCATGTTTTCTACCATGTTTAGAAACGCACAGACCAGGGAGACTTGTCTGTAGTCCAATACAACGTCATAGTCTTCTTTCTGTAAGACAAGTATAACATTTGCCTTTTTCTGTTCCTCGTTGTTCATAATCCTCCGCTGACATCTTGGACTACCTCATAAGTGAAGTGCACCACCTTACTTCTCTGGTATATTTGGAGATCTTTGTATGGGTCCAGGACATACGTATCCAAGACCTCCCATACATTCCATACCGTTGGTGTGGAGACTATTGTGTGATGACATACATCTTGGCATCATCCTTATCAGCTCTTTCCTCTGATCCTTATTCTTGATTCACTGATCATCAGCTGACACTTTCTTCCTGATGAGGAAAAGATTCAGTCGTCTCCTGCCTCGCCCACTGTATCTTCTCGTCCTGCTGTGTACATTTCTTTCTCATTTTTACTTTTCAAATGTTGGCTGACTGGAGTGTCGCCTTCATCTCCTTCACAGAACATCCCTAAATTCCTCCTATATTTTTGCATTTTTTACTTAACCACATCTTACAACTTCTTAACAATTCCTTTTCATTTGAAGCTAAAGTTACCTTCAATATAGATGTCACAGATTATTAGAGATACAATCGCAGCCTATCTGGAACATCACATTCTGATCCATGATATACAACATGGTTTTAGAAGACCCATATCATGCCCCACAAACGTCCTTGAATCTTATCATACATTTCTCACAAGACAAGACAAAAGCAATAGATATGATATTTCTGGACTTGCAGAAAGCATTCGACGAAATCCCACACGTTGAACTGATGGACAAAGTCTGGGTCTTGGGCATGACTGGTTGTATAGGACACTGGACAGAAGCCTGGTGAGGTGATGACTGGGGGATCATCACCGTGGTCACCCGTTACAAGTGGAGTGCCCCAGGGATCTGTACTTGGACCTATACTTTTCATCATTTATGTTAACGATATTGACGTAGGGCCAGATACCTTAGTGTCCAAATGTGCAGATGACACACAGATCGGCAATACTATATCAGCTGAAGATGATAACGTGGGCTAAGGTTACATGAGGATCTGGATATAATCTTTAAATGGTCTGGAACATAAATGTCATTTATCGTCAAGTAGGAAACCTGAACACAAAGTTATCCTGAACTGATGGGTCACAAGATGAAGGCCATCCCTAGTGTCAGGGATCTAGGGGTCATCGTCTCCCAGCATCATAATGAAGCTACCAAGAAAACAAACAGAATGTTGACATTTATTAACACAAACTTTACATTACCTCCCACCTTAGCCATATTAACACAAACTTTACATTACCTCCCACCTTAGCCATATTAACACAAACTTTACATTACCTCCCACCTTAGCCATATTAACACAAACTTTACATTACCTCCCACCTTAGCCATATTAACACAAACTTTACATTACCTCCCACCTTAGCCATATTAACACAAACTTTACATTACCTCCCACCTTAGCCATATTAACACAAACTTTACATTCAAGAGCAAAAATCTGATATTGTTACTGTATCTAAGTCTAGTTAGACCACACCTCGATTATGTAGTGCAGTTTTGGGCACCTCATTTCAGCAAGGATATTCTAAGATTGGAAGCAGTGCAGCGTAATGCAACTAAATTCATTCCTTCCTTGCCAACCAAACTATACAAGAGAATGTTAAAGTTTAACTTGTTCTCTCTGAGCAAGAGACGCCTCCGAGGTAAATCAAAAAATTGTTTCAGAATTTCTATAGGATTCAACAACGTCATATTGAACATTACCGAAGCGCCAGCATTACCGAAGAGAGACATGGACGACAACCTAGAGGTCACCAAATACTTCTGGACTGTACGAAATATTTCCTCTACAAACGACATGATTGATACATGGAATAACCTCACAGAAAATATTGTTCAGAGTAACACTTTAATATCTTCAAAACCAAGCTTGATCATCATTCTCCGGGACTGAATGATTAATATAATCAGTCATCATGACGCAGTGGTATACCATGCTATCTCCTCAACCACAGATCTCTCCCTGGCCAGGCTGCGGTGGATGCCCAGGTCACCTGCCTCAGGTGAACAAGTAAGAGTCATCTACTGTAGAATGATTCCACATCAGGAATGATACAGTCATGGCAGTCGGCAGGCTGGACCTCAAGGTCATGTGATGGGATACATGACGTTGGTGATGGGATACATGACGTTGGTGATGGGATACATGACGTTGGTGATGGGATACATGACGTTGGTGATGGGATACATGACGTTGGTGATGGGATACATGACGTTGGTGATGGGATACATGACGTTGGTGATGGGATACATGACGTTGGTGATGGGATACATGACGTTGGTGATGGGATACGTGACGTTGGTGATGGGATACATGACGTTGGTGATGGGATACATGACGTTGGTGATGGGATACATGACGTTGGTGATGGGATACATGACGTTGGTGATGGGATACATGACGTTGGTGATGGGATACATGACGTTGGTGATGGGATACATGACGTTGGTGATGGGATACATGACGTTGGTGATGGGATACATGACGTTGGTGATGGGATACATGACGTTGGTGATGGGATACATGACGTTGGTGATGGGATACATGACGTTGGTGATGGGAT
>NC_092245.1:7839017-7844017 GCF_036320965.1 Panulirus ornatus | reverse complement strand
GCCAGAGGTCAGGTTGAGGGACCAGGGAGGACCTGCCCACCATCACACAGGGTGAGGGACCAGGAGAACCTGCTCACCAACACACAGGGTGAGGGACCAGGAGAACCTGCCCACCACCACACAGGGTAAGGGACCAGGATGGCCTGCCCACCACCACACAGGGTGAGGGACCAGGGAAGAATAGAGGTTCCAACAATGTTATATGGTTGCGAGGCGTGGGCTATAGATAGAATTGTGCGCAGGAGGATGGATGTGCTGGAAATGAGGTGTTTGAGGACAATATGTGGTGTGAGGTGGTTTGATCAAGTAAGTAATGTAAGGGTAAGAGAGATGTATGGTAATAAAAAGAGTGTGGTTGAGAGAGCAGAAGAGGGTGTTTTGAAATGGTTTGGTCACATAGAGAGAATGAGTGAGAAAAGATTGACCAAGAGGATGTATGTGTCAGAGGTGGAGGGAACGAGGAGAAGTGGGAGACCAAATTGGAGGTGGAAAGATGGAGTGAAAAAGATTTTGAATGATCGCGGCCTGAACATACAGGAGGGTGAAAGGCGTGCAAGGAATAGAGTGAATTGGAACGATGTGGTATACCGGGGTCGACGTGCTGTCAATGGTTTGAACCAGGGCATATAAAACATCTGGGGTAAACCATGGAAAAGTCGGTGGGGCCTGGATGTGGATAAGGAGCCGTGGTTTCGGTGCATTACACATGACAGCTGGAGACTGAGTGTGAACGAATGTGGCGTTTTTGTTTATTTTCCTGGCATTACCTCGCTGAAGCGGGGGGTAGCGATGCTGTTTCCTGAGACGGGGTGACGCTGGGAATGGATTGAGGGCGAGCAAGTATGAATATGTAAATGTTCATATATGTATATGTCTGTGTATGTGTATGTATATGTATGTATATGTGTATATGTTGATATGCATATGCATGTGTATGTATATATACGTGTATGGGCGTTTATGTATATATAAGTGTATATGAGTGGATGGGTCGTTCTGCGTCCGTTTTCCGGCGCCGCCCTAGACGTTTCACATGCCCTGGTTTAGTCCATTGACAGCACGTCTACCTCTGTCTATCGCATCGTTCTTATTCACTCTGTTCCGTGCACGCCTCTCACCCTCCTGCATATTCTGGCACCGATCATTCAATTTCTTTTTCGCTCCAACGTTCCATATACATATATATGTCTTAGCCTCAACCAGGTACCTAACCTGAGTTTGGTGTGGGCCGACTACCGCGTCCACGATTCAAACTCGTACAGATCCGACCTTGGGCTGGCCTGTGTGTACTTATAGTCGGTAACTGTGTGTGTGTGTGTGTGTGTGTGTGTGTGTGTGTGTAGCCTGACCAGTAGGAAGATCATTAACATGACGTGAGAGCCAAGGGGCGCCCGTGACCCGGAGCTGTCATGTTACTGGTAAAGTTCTTGACAGTAAAACCTTCGCATGATATTCATTTTAGCTTTATTGAAATATCACAATGTGTTCAACTTTATTATTCTTACTACAGTCAGGGTCGAACTACACTTACTTGGCAAACATGCAGTACATTCCTGTTCTTGATTTGGTAGACACCAGTTTGTTTGTTTTTTGTTACTATACGTAATCGCTGTTTCCCGCGTCAGCGAGAAAGCACCAGGAAAGAGACGAAGAATGGCCCATCCACTCATATACACGTACATATATACATGAACGCCTACACACGCACATATACATAAATATCCATATCAACTGATACACATATACATACATATACATACACATATACAAACATATACTTATATACACATGTACATATTCATACTTGCTTGTCTTCATCCATTCATGACGCTACCCCGTCCCACAGGAACAGCATCCCCTGCTTCAGCGAGGTAGCGCCAGGAAAACAGACAAAACACCCAGTCTCTAGCTGTCATACGTAATGAACCGAAACCACAGCTCCCTTTCCACGTCCAGGCCCCACAAAACTTTCCATGGTTTACCCCAGACGTTTCACATGCCATGGGTCAGTCCATTGACAGCACGTCGACCCCTGTATACCACATTGTTCCAATTCACTCTATTCCTTGCACTCCTCTCACCCTCCTGTATATTCAGGCCCCGATCGCTCAGAATCTTTTTCACTCCATCCTTCCACCCCTAATTTAGTCTCCCACTTCTCCTTGTTCCCTTCATCTTTGACACATATATCCTCATTGTCAATCTTTTCTCACTCATTCTCTCCATGTGACCAAACCATTTCAACACACCCTCTTCGGCTCTCTCAATCATACTCTATTCATTTCCACACATCTCTCTTACCCTTTCATTACTTACTCGATCAAACCACCTCACACCACATATTGTCCTCAAACATTTCATTTCCAACACATCCACCCTCGTCCGCACAACCCTATCTATAGCCCATGCCTCACAACTATATAACATTGTTGGAAATACTTTTCCTTCAAACATACCCATTTTTGCTCTCCGAGATAACAATCTCTCCTTCCATACATTCTTCATCGCTCCCAGAACATTCGGTCCCCCCCCCCCCCGCCCAATCCCCGTGACTCACTTCCGCTTTCATGGTTGCCAAATCCAGTCCCAGATATCTAGAGCACTTCACTTCCTCCAATGTTTCTCTGTTCAAACTCACATCCCAATCAACATGTCCCTCAACCCTACTGAACCTAATAACCTTGCTCTTATTCACATTCACTCTCAACTTTCTCCTTTCACACACTTTTCCAAACTCAGTCACTAGTTCTGCAGTTTGTCACACGACTCAGCAACTAGAGCTGTATCATCGGCGAACAACAACTGACTCACTTCCCAGGCCCTCTCATCGCCAACAGACTGCATACTTGTCCCTCTCTCCAAATCTCTTGCATTCACCTCCCTAACCACTCCATCCGTAAACAAATTAAACAACCATGGGGACATCACACATGCCTTCACCTCTCAATCAACACCCTCCCATATGATTTCCCAGGAATACTCAACAAACTTATACCTCCGTAGTTTGAACACTCACCTTTATCCCCTTTGCCTTTTTACATTGGCATCATGCATGCATTCCGCCAGTCCTCAGGCACTGCACCATGATTCATACATACATTGAATATCCTTACCAACCAGTCAACAACGGTCACCCCCTTTTATAATAAATTCCACTGCAGCACCATCCAAATCCGCTGCCTTGCCGGTTTTCATCTTCCACAAAGCTTTCACTGCCTCTTCTCTCTTTGGCAAAACCATTCTCCCTAACCCTCTCACTTTGCACACCACGTCGACCAAAACATCCTATGTCTGCCACTCTATCATGAAACACATTCAACAACCCTTTAAAATATTCACTCCATCTCCTCACTTAATCACTACTGTTATTACCTCCCCATTTGCCCCCTTCGCCGATATTCCCATATGTTCTCTTGTCTTACGCACGTTATTTACCTCCTTCCAAAACATCTTTTTGTCCTCCCTAAAATTTGGTGATATTCTTTCTCCCCAACTCTCATTTGGAGAGTCCAGTCAAGGACAAAAGTCCACATTTAGGCCGGCCATAATTGGATCATATAGAAAATTATGAAAGGGAGAACGAATATACGAGGGAGAGTATTTCCGAATTTTGGAGGCAGTTAAAACCTTGTCTTATCAAATGTGTCAGCTTATAGTTAGTGGGAAAGACATGAGAAGGTAGAGAGTTCCAAAGCCTCGACGTGTGAGGAAACAACCATATATCACAACAGCCCAACGATGACTTCCCAGCGGCCACACCGTAGCCATGTAAGGCAGCAGCTTGCCCAGTATTACGTGGTCTAGCGTGTGGTGGGAGCACACAAGCAGGCAGTTCTCGAGAGCAAAAACTAAAGTAATACTTAGAAGGGAGAGTGAACCAACATTGCGGCGTAGGGCAAGTGGGATCTAGTTTGCAAGTTAGCCTGGAAAAGTTGATAAGCTGGACCGCTTTCGACTCAACTGTATCAAGTAAGGATGTACAGTTCTCATGTATAGTCTGAGGTCTTATGTTTACACTCTGCGTCATAACGTGTGACGCTCGTCAGGGGTCTGTGTCAGGGATGGGTCAGGGAGCCAGGCCAGGCTTGGGAGAGGAGGCCCGGCCAGGGACAGTCACAAGTTCAGGTCAGGGTAAAGCCTGGGATATGGGCGTGGGTAAAGCCAGGGTCTGGGCCAGGGGTACGAGCCAGAGTGAGCCAGGGGTCTGGGTCAGGTGTACGAGCCAGGGTGAAGCCAGGGGTCTGGGGCCACGGTTACAGTCTGGGGTGAAGCTAGGGGTCCGGCCCATCCAGGCGACTGGTCATACGAGAACATAATGACATGATAATCTTCCTGCGTTACCCCATGTTGGTCCTGACCTGACCTGCAGCCACGTAGGAAGTTGAATCTATACATGCAAGGCTGGAGCGCCTGACCCACGGTGAGGTCTGCCTCAGGTGCCACACCAACCATGCCAGGACACCACCTCACCATGACACGTGTCATCCACCTGACACTTCACCATGACACGTCCCATCCACCTGACACCTCATCATGACATGTCCCATCCACCTGACACCTCACCATGACATGTCCCATCCACCTGACACCTCACCATGACACGTGCCATCCACCTGACACCTCATCATGACATGTCCCATCCACCTGACACCTCACCATGACACGTGCCATCCACCTGACACCTCACCATGACATGTCCCATCCACCTGACACCTCACCATGACACGTGCCATCCACCTGACACCTCATCATGACACGTCCCATCCACCTGACACCTCACCATGACATGTCCCATCCACCTGACACCTCACCATGACATGTCCCATCCACCTGACACCTCACCATGACACGTGCCATCCACCTGACACCTCATCATGACATGTCCCATCCACCTGACACCTCACCATGACACGTGCCATCCACCTGACACCTCATCATGACATGTCCCATCCACCTGACACCTCACCATGACATGTCCGATCCACCTGACACCTCACCAT